>NW_019272073.1:30228-182728 GCF_002738345.1 Cucurbita maxima
TATTTTTTTCCAGGAACTCGATTGATTCATGAATGGGACATTCTAATGGATCTATAAATCAAGTTTCATAATTTTTCAACCAACCAATTTTTTTTAATGAATTTTTAAATATTAAATAATGAGAAAATAGAAAAAATAGCTAGAGTCGTCAAAAAAATCTGAAATTTTGTGGGAATCAAGTTTTCATGTTTCTTAGCTCCCAGAAAAAAAATTACAACAAACCGACCACTCCACACGTACTTTCACAATTAATGGGTGAGGGATGGGGAGCGGGCGCGGGAGCGCGCACAGCAGAACGCGGGAGGGGCGGGGACGGGGCGCGCGGGAGAACGCTGGCGGGGGGAGAGCGCGCGCGGGCGGGGCGGGGAGGGAGGGGAGGGGAGGGCGCGCGCGCGCGCGAGAGGGAGCACGCTGGCGGGGCGGGGGGCGCGCGCGCGCGGAAGCACGCTGGCGGGGCGGGGCGGGAAGGGGCGCGCGCGCGCGGAAGCACGCTGGCGGGGCGGGGCGGGAAGGGGCGCGCGCGCGCGGAAGCACGCTGGCGGGGCGGGGCGGGAAGGGGCGCGCGCGCGCGGAAGCACGCTGGCGGGGCGGGGCGGGAAGGGGCGCGCGCGCGCGGAAGCACGCTGGCGGGGCGGGGCGGGAAGGGGCGCGCGCGCGCGGAAGCACGCTGGCGGGGCGGGGCGGGAAGGGGCGCGCGCGCGCGGAAGCACGCTGGCGGGGCGGGGCGGGAAGGGGCGCGCGCGCGCGGAAGCACGCTGGCGGGGCGGGGCGGGAAGGGGCGCGCGCGCGGGAGAACATGGGCGGGGCGGGGCTGGAGAGAGCGCGCGCGGGGGCAAGCGGGCGGGACGCACGCGAGTGGGGCAGGGCGGGGCTGGCCAGAGCGCGGGAACGTTCGGACACTGCCCCACCGTGCGCGTTCCGCCACCGCACCACCGCCGTCAACCGCCCTCGACCTCCGACCACCACCTCGACGACCCAAGCATATGCCCATGTGCGGCGCATAGTGCTTGGGGCGTGGGGGTGGCAGAGGATATAGGGGGCGCCCCCGTGGCCAGCCCATGCAGACTAGTCACCCCCCTATATAGTATATTTTGAGGCATTTTTGGTCTGCCAGGCCTAGACACAATTTTTCTGAGCCGTCATACGGTCGAATATCTCGAGTTTTACAATGTTTTTTTCCGGGAACTCGGTTGATTCATGAATGGGACATTCTCATGGGTCTATAAATCAAGTTTCATGTCTTTTCAACCGACCAATTTTTTTTAATGAATTTTTCAACATTAAATAATACGAAATTAGAAAAAATAGCTACAGCCGTCAAAAAAATCTGAAATTTTGTGGGAATCATTCTTTCATCTTGCTTATCTCCCAAGAAAAAAATTACAGCAAACCGATCACTCCACATGTACTTTCACAATTAATGGGTGATGGTTGTAAGCACAAGGTCATGGTGGATGTCTTGGTGTAATGTACTTGCTCTAGAAATTTTGTGGGAATCATTCTTCCATCTTGCTTAGCTCCCAAGAAAAAAATTACGGCAAACCGACCACTCCACACGTACTTTCACAATTAATGGGTGATGGTTGTAAGCACAAGGTCATGGTGGATGTCTTGGTGTAACGTACTTGCTCTAGTATGAAAACTCTTCATTTTAATGTTTGAGATAAGCATTCTTTCGCTGCCACATCATTGGGTGTGGTGTTCGCGGGTTTTTTTTTAATGGAGGTAAAATCCAACACTTTTGATATGCTGTTGGTAGGACACGTATCGCGCGCAGCGTAGGATGGGGCTTGGCGTGTGCGAGGGGAGTGCACGGGGGTAGCGCGCGCGGGTTAACCTCCAAGGGTTTTGGATGTCTTTGATTATTCATAGAGGTTAAGCTATGAAAGGGTTTTGTGGCTTTGCAGTGGGCATGTAGACAAGGGGTGCGAGCGTGGACTTGTTAGTTGGGCAGGTGTTGGTGGGCATGATGTGCGTGCAAGGGTGATGGGGGCGCTGCTGCGGCGTGGGGCTTGGCGCACGCACGAGGGGGCGAGCACTGGCGCCCCACGATTGCCGGTCGTAGGCCTTAGCGGGCACACGAGCGCCCAACCCATGTTCCCACATACCCACCCATGCATCGTTCTCACCAACACCCAAACCCACACCACCCCAACTCACGCATGCATCTTCGATGGCCTTGCATTGGAGAAGCACGTCCAGTCATCAACACTTGACGAGTAGAATCATTACTTTTTCCCATAGCAAGTGTCAGTGTAATCGCAATCCTTATGAATTTCATTAATTAATTTCTCTCCCGCCCTAACACACTTTGTTATGGCGCAATCACTGACTGACGTTCTTCAGTTCTAGGTCTTAACGCTCTCCGCGCTGGCTCCATCTAGTAATGCATGAGAGGTTTTCTTCCTTCCACCCACCTCTCTCTATTGCCCTTCTTTTTTTTAGCAGCTCATCTCGAATCGTCGAATGTTTAGCGAATCGATCCTAATTGGTCTGACCGCTCAAGTCTTATCTATTGATTCTCCTTTTTGGTCTCTGGTCATTGGTAGAAAGCCTTTCAATTCCATTTCTCTCCTCTCCTGGGAATACTTCTTTCTATTGGCTATATATCTTTACAATGCCAGAAAAAGTTATCTTTTGTCTCGAGCAAGAAAAGGTATGCGCAAGTGTAGTAGTTCAAGGCAGGCAGGTAAGTGCAGGTAGTAAAGGAAAGCGCAGAGGCAAGGGATAGGCCTGAAATTCAAATCACGAGATTCTAATAGCGTATGAGGAAAGAAAGAGTTGCTCGTGCATCTTTTCTTCTTTTAGACAGACAAGTCGAGTAGCCTTGAGTAAGGAATTGTTATAGCAAGCATGAGCAGAGCAATGACTTGAGTTTCGTTCTTGAGTTCGAGCGGGGGTAGCATTCTGGTCTTAAGCAAAGCCGTTCTGCCTGGCCATATGTCCTGTGAAGTCAGTTGCATATCGGTTAGCATGATTGTAGCAATACAAATAAATAGGCGTGGTAGACGAAGGTGCAAAGTTGTGAGACCGAGTTTACAGTGAAAGAATAACTCATAATAACAAGAATTAAGGATAAAGAGAAGAGAAATAAAAAGAATAAAAAAAAGCACCTATTTACCGAGTCTTTGAAGCTCGAGACAAATACTATCTGACTGACTCTCATCTTCTTCTCATCCAGCCTATGTGAAAGAGTCAAATCTGTCTCATTCATAAGGAGTCTTAGTTTACAGTGAAAGAAGAAATCAGAGAATGCATATTGAGTATTGATCCTTGACAGTGAAGGGAGAGTACTAGAGTGTTTGAAGGTTCATTAGCTTCTTTACCGAGTTCAATCAGGAAAAGGTGAAGGAGGTAAGAGAAGGAAGCCTATGAAGTAGCTTAGGGATTAGAGGGGCAGGCAATGGAATTGTGAGACCGGTAGGTGAATGGGCAGGTTCATGAGCAGCAAATCTTTCTTTCATTTGTTGAGTCTTAGTTAGTTTACCGTCAAAGAATCAATAGGTTTAGTAGCTCAGGGAATAGAGTATAAGGTTCAATAGTTCAGTCTCGTTCTAATTACCTCTGAAATGGCCCGAAAAATAGACAGAGGTGAATCAGTTTACTGTTCAATGACCTCAAAAATAGGGTGATATGAAAGAGAAGTTCAATCTGGTTCGTGAAGTAGTGGTTCAATTTCATTCTTGTTGAGTCGGAGAGTCCAAGAGCGAAAGCAAGCAAGAAAGAAGCCGACCGAGGGGCGAAGCCAGCCGAGGGGAAGGGGTAGGAGCAGGAGCAAGAGCAGGAGCGGAGCTGGGAGACCGAGTTCAACACCCACCCATTTCTATTCCATTTACCGAGGAAGCAATAGTATAGGAAGGAGTTTACTGTGAAAGAAGAAATATGGGAAGGAGTGAAAGCAAGCAAGCAGTTCAAGAAGCCGGCCGAGGGGAAGGAGAGAAGCCAGCCAGCTAAGCCAGCCTATTTCCTTCCCTTGCTTGTGAAAGAGGGAAAGAAGGTTAATCAGTAATAGTCCTGTTCTGTCGAATGAATAAGGAGTATTGATCTTTTACAGTGAATAAATAAGGGTTCGTTCAGTAGTTCAGGTCATATCGGTTCGTTCAGTCTCTTTCTTTCATTGGTTGAGTCTTTCCTGACAATGAACGATCATTTCTTCTTCTTGAGTCTTGACTTCTAGTGAATGAGAAAGAATGTTGAGGATTGACTTAATAATTACCTATAGCCCTCAAAATAAGGGAAGGATAGAATTTGATCCCTCAAAATAGACAGAAGAAAGAATTTGATAATTCATGGTCTTTACACGAGTTCAATCAGTCAAAGGTTTTCTCTTTCGGCTTGAGTTGAGTTTTGACTGACAGTGAACGATCATGAATCTTAAGTGTTTCCAGTCTCATTCATCTTTCTTGTCTTGCTTTCTTCTTTTCTTCCAGTTCACTCTTATTTCTTCTTCTTTCGTCTTTTCTTATTAATTACCTCTACTGTAAAATGGCCCTCAAAATAGGGTTAAGCATCGATTTTATCCCAAAAAATAAGGGAAGGATAGAATTTCTTTATTTATGGTATTTAAAGTCTCATTAAAAAAGAAATAGGTGTAGGAGCTTGACCTGATGATAGTTTACGAGGTTCAGTAGTGATTGAGTTCAGGAGTGAAGGATAATTCATAAAAGGAGTATCTCTCTTTGTTTACAATTCAAGAATAGTGAAAGAAGGAGAAGATCAAGAATGTTTCGGATTGACTGACTGTGAAGGAGAAGATCAAGAATATTGAGTCTTTCCTTACAGTTCACTCTCATTGATTCTTGTTGAGTCTTGACTCTCCACTCTCCCTTCAGTTATTCTTGAACAGTAAAGGAGAATGAATTAATCTTTCTTCTTGCCTTCCTGTTGTTCCGGAGAATGAATGTTGTATTAGATTCTTCAATCAAAGAGAGATAGTGAAACCCTTGTTTACGAAGTGAGCGAAGGAGCGAAGCAGCTGTGAGACCAATAGTAAAGTAATGGGCAAATGAGCGAAGCTGTGAGACTGTAAAGGAGAAGGAGTGAAATCAGGTTCAGGAGCAGGAGCAGGAGCGAAGCTGTGAGACCCATAGGTGAATGAGCGAAGCCACTTTACAGACAGTGAAAGAAGGGAGACGAAAGAGCAGAGGTTCAGGATAATGCAAAGTAAAGGTGCGAAGCAGCGAGACAGAGGGGAGAAGTCGCTCGACTCGAAGAGGTGAGGGGAATTAATCTTCTTCTTCTCATCCAGCCTTCCTTCCGAATTACCTCTAAATAAAATGGGTTCAGGGGCAGGAGAAAGAAGCCAGCTGACCGAGGGGAAGTAGTGAAAGCAAGCAAGAAAGGAAAGATGAAAGAAGAATGAGACTGAACAGTCAGTAAAGACTCCTTATTCTTTCAATCCTGAACCTGAACCTTCTTTTACTCCTTCACCCCTTCCAACCCAGCCAGTTCCTTCCCTTCCTATTTTGTTTCTGTCTCATTCTTGCTTCTTTCTTACAAGAGAGTGGACAAGGAGTTCAGTAGTTCAAGATCATGTATGCATCTTTCTTCTTCTTTTATAGTTCAAGAATAAATAGGAAAAGAAAAGGAGAGGAGGTTACAGTTCAAGAAGGATTGAAGGAGAGAAGCTTGCCTTGTTCAATCAGTCAAAGGGTTAAGGTTGAGGATAGTTCATCTTTCTTCTTCTTTTACTGTTCAGTCAGGGAGAGTCAATTCATTAATTAGCTACTTTACCTCAATAAGGGAAGGGAAAGAAAAGCAAAGATTCGAAACCGAGCCGAGTTGACTGTTTTGTTTAATCAGGTTCAGTAGTGAAGGAAAGAACTAATGAATTACCTTTACTAAAAAATGGCCCTACAAATAGACAGAGGATAGGAAAATAGCCTAAAAAATAAGGGAAGGATAGAATCATTCTTCTTTTTTGAGTCTTTACAGTCGAGTTCTAGAGTGAAATCAAGGAAAATGGAAAAAAATATCCCAAAAAATAGACAGAGGATAGCATTTTGGAATTGATGGTCCTAACACGAAAAAGGGTGAAATCAGTCCCATTTAGCCGATGTTGAACGAAAATACCGAGAAAATGGACGAAAATAAGGGATTTTGACCTAAAAAATAGGGATTTTATCCCAAAAAATAGACAGAGGATAGAATTTCAGAATTAATGGTCTTTATAGGAAAAATAGTGAAATCAGGGAAAATGGCCCTAAATACCGGGAAAATGGCCAAAAATGGCAAAAAATTCCAGGAAATCAGGGATTTTATCCCAAAAAATAGATAGAGGATAGGTGCGAAGCAGTGAGACCGAGTTTACCTCCAGAAATAAGGGAAGGAGCTTGACCTTCTGATAGTTTACGAGGTTTAGTGGAAGGAGAAAATAGAACAGACCCAGTGAAAGAAAAGAGCTACTGCACTTTACAAGAGAGGAAAATAGCTTGACCTCGTGTTTGAATAGTGAAACCCTTGTGAAAGAAGGTGATTGAGCTAATCTTGAATTTGATTCGTTTACTGTGTTTGAAGGTGAAGGAGTGAAAGAAGTTCCGGCAATGGAATTTCAGTTTATCGAGTTCAATCCGTCAAAGGTTTAAGGTTTAGTCTTGACTTCCTAATTACCTCGGCCCAAAATATCCCTAAAAATAGACAGAGGATAGAATTTAAGAATTAATGGTCCTAAAGAGGGAAAGAAGGTTCATGAGTATGAATAAGGAGTTGAGTCTTTCCTTCAGGTTCAGTAGCTCAGGTTCTGGTTCAGGAAAAGTTTTTCGGTTTCATCTTGAGTTGAGTCTTGACTGACTGTTTAAGAGTTCAGTTCGTAAACTCTTTCGTTTCGTCTTTGTTTACCATTCAGGGAGAGTCAAAGAGTGAAATCAGGGAAAACATCCCGAAAAATAGGGAGAGGATAGGATTTTCTAATTCATGGTCTTTACAGAAGTTCAATTTATCGAATAAGGAGTTTACAGAAGAATTAATGTTTCATTTGACGCTGAAAGAAAACAGAGTAAAGGAGAATTCCTCTTGTTGAGTTGAGTCTTGAGTTGAGTCTTTGTTCACAATCACTTCCTTAAAATAACGAACCGTAACAGAACAAGAAGCGAAACAACTTTACAGCTCAATCCGGTTCAGGGGAAGGAGAATGAATAAGGAGTCTTGAAACACTTTCTCATCCAGCCAGCCAGCTGCTTTACTGAGTTAAAGAATGAAATCTGTCGAATGAGTGAAAGAAGGTGAATGAGTTTACTGTTCCTAAATAAATAGGATTCGGAGGAGAAGGAGTCTTTCATTCAGTAGCTCAGGGAATGAAGTAGCTCATTGATCGGAAAGGGAAGAAGCTGCTTTAATAGGAGTAAGTAGCTCTCCCGGAAAGCAGCTAAGCTAATTCATTGAGGATTGACTAACGAATTATCTCTAGCCAAAAATATCCCAAAAAATAGGATAAAGCATCGATTTTATCCAAAAAAAAAAAAAAAATAGACAGAAGATAGAAAAAATTAATTAATGGTCCTAAAGAGGGAAAAAAGGAAAAGGTGAAAGAAGGAGTGAAGAAATGAATGAGACAGAGTTGCAGAGGTTCATGAGTTCAGGGGAAGGTTTTCGGTTGATTCCTCTTTTACTGTTCAGGGAGAATGAGTAAATGAATGAATTAGTTGCTTTACTGAGTTCAATCAGGGCAAGGGATAGAGTCAAACAAAGGTGAAGGGGCGAAGCCACGAGCGAGACCGAGTTCAATCAATCAAAGAAAAGGAGAAAGAATCAATAGGTGAAGGATTGAATGAATTTAGCTTTACCTCGTGAAAGAAGAAATTCCGGTCAGGGAAGGAATAGAGCTTCAGACAGAAGAAGAAAATGTAGGTGAATGAGCTTCTCTTTCTTTCTCTCTTTTTGTAAAGGAGAATTCATCTTGTCTTGTTGTCTTGCTTTCGTCTTTCAATTCTCTTTGATTTACTCTCCTCTAAAGAAAGATTCTTCAAAGAGCTTTACCTCCAGAAATAAGCTCAGGGAATAGAGGTTCAGGAGAATGCATGTTTCATTTGATTCTCCTAGGAAAAGGTTTGAGGTCTCTTTCCTTCTTAACTAATTACCTTGAAAATGGACGAAAATATCCGTAAAAAAAGACAGAAGATAGAATTTCAGAATTAATGGTCTTTACAATCGAATGAATAAGGAGTTTCTTCTTTCCTTTCTCTTTTTGACCTTGTTCAATCAGGTTCGGGAGAATGACTCTTGAGTTTTGTCTCCCTTCTTTCATTCTCTGATTTTTCTTTCTTCTCCTTGAATTGATTCTTGAACTGTAAAGTCGAATTAATCTTGAGTTGAGTCGAATTCATCTTGAGTCTTTCCTCGACAGTAAAGCAGCTAATTCATTGATTCTTCTTCTTTCATTCTCGTTAGGTTCAGGAGAAAGATCAGGTTCATTCGCTTCTCTTTCTATCACTGTAAAGTCTCATTCTTCTTGTCTGAGTTTAATTCTTCAATTAATTCATTCTTTCACGGTAAACCCCTTCAATCAGGTCAGGGAATAGAGTCAAAGGTTTAAGGTTGAGTCGAATTTATCCTTCTTACCTTACAGTCTCGTAAATGAATTAGCTACAAAATGAACCTATTTCTCTTGTTTTCTCTTTCGTCTTGACTTTCAGAGCTTTCCCTTGTTCAAGAGTGAAATGGCCTAAAAAATAGGGACAAGTGATTGAGTTCAGTCTCGTATCGGTCGTAGTAGCATTAGCGTGCCAAGCACTACCGTGTTCGATGAGTGAAGATTCATCTTTTTTAAGCAGAAAGAATATGAATGCAATCAATCTATTCTTTTATTAGCCTGTTGTCGGTGCCCTCTTCAAAAGCGGAGATCCTCTATTAATCTCTTTCCCGAAAAAGCAGTTAAGAGACCTATGGAAGTTTGGATTCAGCCCTGTAGGAACCATACCATAAACCATAATCATATCATAGATGAATAAATATCCCAGTTTTCATTGACAGTGAAAATCCTAACGGAGAATATGGTCTATTCTCTAGGGCATCCGATAAGAGAGCAACTATTGAAGACCTTGGAAGAAATAACTGAAAGGTGGAATCTATATCCGCTCTAAGAAAAACTCTCATTCAGATAAATGGCTAAGCCTTATAACTACACTAATCGACCTCTTCCCAAAAGGAGCGAGTCATAAAAGCCAATTCATGCTGTTAGTACGTGGGAAGCGGGCCGAGAGAGTTTAGGCCTTAGCAGCTAAACGAAAGAAAGGGTTCCACATTGAAGGATGAAGACCTATAGCATCTTACTCAGAACCATTAAGAGACCTCTGAAAGATATAACGACTATTGAGTCCGCTGATTCTGCTTTGGTCGTAGATTAACTACAAGGAAGGTAGAGTCCAAAAAAGCACAAAATTGAATCGATGCAACAACGACATAGGATTCCACATCTGCTTCTGCTCAACCTTCAGATTCGAAAGAAAATAGGTAGGTTAGGAAACCCATCCTTGCTAGTCAGGATGAAGGGGCTTACTAAATGAATGATTAACACTGTCTATTTGCTACTCAGACTAAATTAGTTGCGAACCGCTAGCTTACTCTTTTAGTAAGGCATGCTAGAACCTCCACTTGGAAGCAGCACCTCGGCTTTCTGGACTTAGCCTTAGGCCGTGGAACTGGACCGAGTCTTGCTTCTTGAACCAGTGATAGGGGTGACCTCGGCTTTCAAACCGAACTACGTAGCAGCTTCGCCTTTGAAATCGGAGGCTGTTCAAATTTCCTACTGAGATAGGCAAGCAATGACTTTTCTTTAAGGAGCGTGCAACGTTTATAAACAACCACAGAGATTTTCTCTCTAGTCTTTCTTTTTTGTCAATGTTGAAATTGCATCTCAAACTTCATCGAACCTAGCAAGAAACCTGTACTTCTTTACTTCTTTCTGGTTAGTTCAAGAAGGGCCATCCCATGCTGTCCTACCAAGTCCCCGTGCTTTAATGCAGTCCACGGTTATTAAGCCGCTAACGTGCATCTGAGAATATTTGTTTCTGTTAATTCCTTTTTGGTGTCGGATCTTCCCTTATCTGTCAATGATAGCCTTCGCTTGAAAGCATTACTTCAACTTTCACTTTACAGTCCATCGTTCAGCTTCAACTTTCGTACATACGTAACTAGCTTTAAATAGAACCTTGGCTAAATTAGCAGCTATCAAGTGGTTGACTGACAGTTAAAGGAATTTCAAAGCAAGTCCGATAAACTGGCAGACCATTGATGCTAGCACTTTCTCTTCTTTCCAGGTTTTCTTTTTCTATTTTTGGATAAAAGAGTGGAGTTCCTTCCTATCCCTATCTAGCAACTATCAACTATTAACGATACCAACCAGCTTCGAATTAGCATTAGGCATTCATCCTCTTTCGGGTATTTCAAACAAAACCTTCTCTTAACGAACCGGCTCTTTCTTTCCTACTTGTAAAGTTGCTAGTACCAAGGTAAACCAAGAATTATATCCTTTATCTACATCTGTAATTCAATAGTAGCTTTCCATGCAAGTGAAATAAAAGAATACGAGCTAAGCGAATGAATTCCATCCCTATCTTTCTCTTTTGTACCAGTTAATTAGCTGAGAGTTCTTTTCATTTTTGCATTTGACTGCCTAATTCTCTTTCCCTTTCCCGACCTCTAATAAGCTATTTATCCTAATTTAGGATATTGATACAAGCCTTGCTTAGCTAGGGAATTACAACTTGTTTTCTTCTGTAAGCTGTAAAGAATGAACTCTAAATAAGGATCTCCTGCTTTCAGATTCTCAATGTACTAGAATATACCTAATCAAAGTCGAGGATAACAGGCTCATCAAAAAGAGTAAGAGGTGCTTTACATGTAAGCTTCTATTTTTGTCAATTAAATTAGCTGCTTCTAAGTTCTAAGGAAATCTCCCTTAGTGTACTCTCGAGCTTTCAGAAACGATCTTAGCCAAACATTGACTTTAATCAAAGTTCTGGCGCTGACTTTTCAAAACATATATAGCTTAATGAATGCTAATGTTATACACTAGTAATATCTAAATTCAGAGTTCTTCTGAGGAAGACATGGTAAGGGGAATTTCATCCTGCCTAATATATTTATCTGAAGGAAGGCTAACTCGTCTTCTGATACAAGTCACCCAAAGGTCACATGCTTCAAACAAAGAATTCGTTCTCTCCCTGCCGAAGAACAACCTGAAAGTCATCCACTTAGATTAGCTATATATATCAACACTTTTGGGGTGAATTACTACATTCCATCACACAAGTGAGGGCTTGATTTAATGGGGTTATAAAATAGAATCTTCTATTGCCTCTAACTTAGAATATATAATATAATACACGAATTACAACAGCAGTTATAAGAAAAAGAGATCCCTTACACTATAGATACTTCTACATATTACATGTATGTCGCTAGGTATAGAAGAATCTTCTCTTCATTATAATGTCAAAGAGATCCCTTAACGGTCAATCCTTTCACTCTCTTTTTTTTCTTTCTTTTTGAAATAACCTAGAGCCAGCCATAAAAGAAATTGTGAAATACTGTCGGGAAGGATTTATTTTATCTTGTCAAGAAAAGAAAGACTAAGCAGACAACGAGGCGAAGATAGCAGACTTGCCTCGATACAGGAAGATAGCATAGGGACATTGTTCCGGACTAGTTAAGTAGTTGACTTACCTCTGCTTGGCGAGCTCCTTTTTTCTCTTAGTAAACTACTATACATATACATATTGTAAACTTTGCTTTTATGGAAGAGCCGACTCCACGGGATAAGGCTTCCGCTAGGGGATATGAGGCTTTCGTTTGATACAAAAGATTCATCGGGTTGTTTTGGCTTACTAATCATATAGAAGAAGAATCACATGTATGCGTGCTAAGCGGTGGGCAAGCGAGGATAAGTAGAAGCTATGGAATAGAGTCTTTCCTTGCTTTGGCATTCAACATTCAGTAAGTAGGTCAAGCAATAAGTAGGCTAAATAGGCACTTTGTTGCCCTGAAATCCTCTTTTTAGGACAGAGGGGAGTGTTGACCACTTACTTTTTTCATGCAAAAGAATCAGTTTTGAATATTAATAGAAGGATGATTGTTTAATATTTTCTTCTATGCTCTTTAGTGAAGGAGAATTTATAGATAGTAATGCTGCAACCAATTTGAGTTCTTAACAAATCCCCCATGGAGGCAGTTTTAGAAAAGCATTAGAGGAGAACTAAGCTCTTACAGTTGCACGAAAAGCAGCGTAAGCGGAAACAGGAGAAGTAGAGGAGAGGTATGGAGAGAGGTTTTTCATGGACTAGATCCCACGAGATTCTGACTGATAAACCAACAACGTTTAATGATAAGAATTTCATCTTCCATCTAATGATCAGAAAAGGCGTTAAACAACAATAAAGAAAGAGCCGGTATCAAAGAAGTCCTATCGCTCCACTACTTTCCTCTTCTCTCATTCGATCGCACTTCCTCCATGTATCACTCGACTTTCAGTCCTAAGTGGAGCTACCACATGTAGAAACCTAGCTACAACTACCAAAGCTTTCGATAAAGCCCTCTCCGTTGGAATGGAATGAAGATACAAATCTTGTGTAAATTTGCATTTCACTATTTTTATTTATTGGAAGAGGATGGGAAAAGAACTCTCGCTCCTTGTACGCCATGCACGCCATGCCCACATTTAAAGAGCTTACTTCGGTTGCCTTGGATTCAAAGGATTCAAAGTAGAGTCACTAAGTCCCAGAATCGGTGAACTCACAATTTTGTAAATTCACTCTTTATTTTCCCTATAATATCAAATATAAGTAATGATAGAAAGTGCAAAACGTGATCGTTCCCATTTGCATGGATATTTTCTTTTATTTGCCATCTGTAACCTGTCGTACGAGCTACCTTTGCTATAGAAAGAGTAAATACCCTTCAGCCTTGTTTTTTGGCCTCTAACCTTCGTTCCTTTGATGTGGCTAAAGCCCGATGCAAGGTTCTTTTCCAAGACCGAAGTCTGGAGCCAAAGCGCATTCCGAGAAAGCTAATTTGATACACACAGTTTATCCGCCATTTATTGGGGGTATTCTAACTAATACTATATACTACTACTAAATACTAGAAATAGAATGTAAGTAATTTGCTGGCACTTTCATCTAGTTAAAAGAGCCTTTTGCGATGCCCGGTTGGGGGCGAAGAGTTGGGTTGGTGATCGACTACCTCTACTTCATCTTTATATACTTCTAATGATATAGATATGGAGCATCTTCTCAAGCAGCCTATACCATGATTCAATCTTTCTTACTAAGGATGTTGGGCGTTAGCTCAGTTGCGAACAGCCTGAAATATGAAATGTTAATTAGCCCGTGGCTACTTCACTCTTCAACTCGGGATGAAATCAGCAACATCAATATCTTAGTCAGTGAGAAACTCTAAAAGTCTAAGCAGCCTTAGCTCATCAATTAACTCATCGGCATGCCCCTGACTCTGACTATAGTCCTTACTTACCAAGGGGAAAGGAGATAGCCAGGGGGAAAGGATGGGAGAATAGAAAACAAGATGAATCCAGTAGGCCTGCTATTTGAAAGAGATTCATTCCTCCCTTCTCATTCAAAGTCAAGGCCATAAATCTAAATCATACAATAGAACAGTCACCTCAACCATTGCCTCTTAACTGTCTGATAGAGGATTGAAGCCGGTCATGAAGACTCAAAATAGGCTTGTGTCAATTAAACTAACTAACTTCCTTACAGACCGAATCCCACTTCAGTTAATTCAACAGCTGCTTCCAGACCTGCCTTAGATGATGCTGGAGATATGGGGAACTCTTTGTTTATCACCCATTTGGGTGTAGGAAATTCAGCCTATGGAAATTAGAGATATGGAATCCCCGGTTTGGGAATAGATTTACCAGAGGTAAAGACCGGGTAAGGATTTGGCATTGAATCCAATGGGGAAGTGATTTGGCTTTCTAAACTTTTCCTTCCTATGTTCCCACGTGATCAGTTAAGAGTTGATGCTTAAAACTCTGGCGGTGTAGTAAGACGACTACTTCTACTTCCTAGCCTTAGGGCTTGCACTACGGAGCCAAAGACTTTTCAATGTTGGTAATGAAAAGCTAATTTAGCTTGGGGTTTTCTTCCTTTTTCAAAACTGCGGTTGTATAGGAAGTGGGAACATAAAGAGGACATTTAAAAGTCAATAAAGAGACGAAGTCTATCCCATACTGAATATATGGATATATAGCTTCGACTCTAGCGCCCAGGTAGAGGATTGATCTTTCTGCTGACTTGAAACTATCCTGACTTTATGGCAATGCTTTATACTCTACTTTCAGTTATCTTAGTCGGACGGGATTGTACAACAATAGAGAGATTCTAACTTACTAGACTGTCTTGCTTTTCTGTAGCTAATAGGGCTTTTATTCAACTAAGCCTACTAGTTGCTTATCCAGTACTTGCTTTTTTTGGGCAAAGGAAGGGATTCCCTGGGGGATATGGCTTAGCTTTCCTCCGTATCTTCACCAGGAGCGCGTCAGGCTGGAAAAGAAGTGAAATAGCCATCTTAGTTTAGTGATCGTTCTTGATTGAGCGCGTCAGGCCATTCTATTGCCCTTTCTGGTCCTGCCTACGGGTGATTCTCCATTTGACGTTACTTTCCCGTAGTGAGATCTATGTGGGCTCCTTCCTAGTCATAGCTCTTGCTTGACTTCTTGCTGTTTGGCGTAAGGTTTTTCCAATGCTTCATCCTTTTTAGGCGGCTTTCTTTGTAATTTCTAGTCTTTCTTACCGGCGTGCAAAGAGTTACTTAGAGTAATTTGCGTCAGCAGCCTTGTTAGTGGCATTTCTTCCAACTACCTCCTGTAAAAGACTTCCAATGGTAATTCCATTGCGACTAACTCTAGCGAATAAGATTCAATAGTCAGTTACCACGGTGAGAGGGCAAAAAATCAATGGTATTAGGAACTTAGCAGGCTAGGCTTATTGGATTTTTTGGGAGTTAGGATTCATAAACTGGAATAGCTCAAAATAGCTAACTTTCTTTTGTAAGATATAGGAAAGAAAAATGCCAATTATGGCACCCGAAAAATCATCAGATGCTTGAAAAATGAGTTTGATATTAGTGAGAACGATGTCCGATATTTTCAAGTCTTTATTTAATTCTCTTAATTTCCTTGCTTCTCTTTTTAGATGCTTGGATTTCAAGGAGTGAGGAAGTCTAATCAATACGTCCTCAGTAAGTAAGTCATACTAGGAAGAATTAGCACCATGTAAGACCACCCTTATGGGCAACTTTACATAATCTCAATACATAAAACAGAAAATCATTCCTAACATTCACCTTCAGCATTAATTCTTCTCAGTTCTTGAAAGGGAGTGAGCCATGGGCATGGGGCACGAAATCAATCAACCGGTAGTAAATCCTACTCTCAGGTAACTAAATCTCAATAGGCTGCTTGCGGGCTAATCCAATTAAATATCAGTCTTATATTCTCCAGTCTTGTTTTAAGAAAACTTTCAGATATGGGGAATGATAGCAGATAGAGAAATGCAAGCAAAGGCTCCTCAACAAGGATAGGGACTGGTTATACACTAGGAACTAGTATTATTATTTATTTACTCTATCTACTACTCAACTATTAAGAATAGTCCACGATTTGAATCATTTGAATCTTAGTTACAGACTCGTGGTTGGACCAATGATTTTGAAATGGCCTAAAGCTAAAAAACAAAAAAAAGAGATTAGGCTCGCGGATGACTATAGAATGGATCTCCGAATTCTGAATGAAGACCATTCCTTGAGTCCGGTTGTATTAGAATGAATATATTGACCACTGATGATATATGATGATATAGCTTCAGCCGCTCCTTATGCTAATAGACTTTAGAGAGGTTATTACCGCTTTCTTTCGCCTTTGCCTAAAAGCTTGGCTGACACTAGGATGATGAAACCTTATCCGATGACTTTCGGACTATCTTTTATGTTAGGTGAAAAAGCGTATTTCATTATGGACTGATTCCTCCATAGAAAAGATCAAGGATCAAGGTTCCCACTAAGTTTTGAATAAGAATCCATCATTTTCTTTTCTGGAAGACAACAATAAGTGAGGTGCTAATGGCCGGCTTTTTTGTTGCAAGTCCACTTAGCAAGCTGGTAAGATGTAGAGAGACATTTTTATATAGAGCTTGCGGTGAGCGAGAAAGAATTTCTGTCTTCTTTTCCGAATATTCCACAGACAAGATTTTCTAGGCATTCGTACACAACGACTCGTATGCTGTATGTTTGGCCTCTATGATAGGCAAAAGAATCCATAGGATTAAAGGTCATTGTCACAACGGGACCTAATTCCCTTTACGATTGGGGCTAACCACTTTTTACCAGCTAAAGCTGCTCCCTCCCCTATTACTTTTTTTTAGTGCACTAGCTGCTTCTCGCAAATAACAAGACATCAGTCTAACAAAAGTTTGAAAGATATCGGAGGAGGATGCTTATTTGGTTTTTCAATGCTGCCAGCACACCCAAGGTTATAGCTCTAGACCTCAGCAAAGTCAAAAGGTATGGGACCCTTCCTCAAACTTTGAAAAATCTAAGGTAATTAATCAAGATCTCAAAGAAGATGCAAGTAGCCAACCACCTCTCATGAAAATCCATCTCTCAAAACCCCCATTACCATATCCCAAGACAGTGAGTTATAGGCTTTCTATCTGTCTCTATGGAAATAAAGAACCAGTTCATGTGCAAATAAATGCACAAAATAACATTCTCAATCGACACTCCTGCCCTTAACAAATGCTGTCTGATGAGGTTTCAACAAGAGAGTCAAAGATCCCTCTCAGCTCTTAGTCAGTTAGCAGGGATTTATTCTTAAATCTTATAGAATTATATAAGCCTCTAATTCTCAATTCCGGGAATAAGGCATAAGAAAGTTGAATGAAACATCTTCTGACTCCTGAATAACTTCAGGCATGCTTATAACATCTGCTCCAAAAAAATGAGATCTATTGAGCCGATTGAAAACTTGAATAGGAGATGAAGTAGTGACCAGGTTAGCTGAGCCAAGCAAGTACTAGAAATGGTTCACAGCATGAAGAGTGAAGATCACCACCCTCCTTGAGCCAAATCGCATGTTCTATGTCTAGCCAGTGATTCATAATAAGGCTTTAGTAAGCGCCCAAGATTGCTTAGCAGAAGGGATTTTGCTGGACGACAAAGATTGTAAGCTTATAGCTTATACCTAATTCCCTCTTCTTGATAGCATTGGTCTAGGAACGCCCTTGCTTGGTAAGTTCATCTTTGTGCTGGTATAATTTTTGAAGGTTGGTATAGTTAATCACTTTTGCTTCTTCTCCTCAAGAGAGGGGAATATTTGACAAAAAAATGACTGATTAAAGAGCCAACAGTGAGAACACTACCTCTAGCCTTAGCTTGCCTTCTTCCGACAATAATTCCTTAGAAATTCAAAGAGTTGTTCCAAAGGATCAAAACGGCCAGTGATTAAACCTCTTGTCGACCCGACTCGTTTGGCTTCTGTCTTCTGGCTTCCGACGAAGCGCCAAACCAGAAAATAGTCTTACAGGAAGGGGAGTTGTGAAAGAAAAAAGCTGAGAAGTGGAGGAATGCGCAGCTCTTAAAGAAATGCCACTAGTGAGTAGCACCCCTACTATGACTAAGAGAAGCTCATCGTCCATGAGAAGAAACCAACCACTCTTTATTAGAAGTAGATGATCATTCACCACTATACTTCCCGTTTAGAGCATGAAAGGGTCCGGAATCATAGGATCGTAACGAGCTTTCTCTCCAATCCACTTGATTCAGATGTAGGGAATTGAAGGTCTAGCGTACGAAGGTTTCCGCTTTTGTCCCAAAAGGGGGCCGTTTCAGCCTTTGCCACATTCCCCTGGTCCGTCTAACTCTCTCCTCGTGCAAGCCTTCTATTAGCAATTCAAGCAGTCAAATCGGTAATAGCTTAATTTGCTATTCCTTCTTTTATTCCATGAAGAAGCGGAGAGGTAGCGTGTAGGTTTGACTAATGCAACTAGTCAGCCTGAAGGTAATCAATTCTCGTGTAAGAACCCCTAGTGGCCCGGTTCCTTTGTGTCTTAGTCGTGGAAGGGGCATTGGCTTAGTCTTGAGACTCTTTAACTCCCCTCAGTAAAAGAAAAGAAGGAAGGAATCCCTTTTCATTCTTTCCTCAATTGATGTCTGAGAAGTCGTAGATCGAGTAAATGCGGTTGCAGGTCTAGCGCCATCCTCGAAGCCTTGAATTTAGGTTGACTTTGCTTTCTTCTTAGTCTTCCGTCTAGTAGTGGAAGGCGTGTTGGGAATCTATCCTCGTAGAATAGGGAAGCCGGCCTTTCTTCAAATACCACGGCCCAGGGCCAGATTACAGGTCCCCTGAAGCTATGGGGATCTGCCACATGGTTGTTGTTGAGAAAGATTTAGGCAGAGTAGAACAAGAGGGGGTCGGACCCATCCTCGTCACAAAAGAGGAAGCAAATGCAGTCAGGGATTCCGAGTTAGCTCCTAATGAGGAGGGTGGACTTTCTCTCCCCCGGTAAGGGAAGGCATTCGGGAATCAATTACCACCGTGATTGCATGCACAGAAGTGTTAAGGAGGTTGGAAAAACCTTTAAGCCCCTACAAATAAAAGAGCTCGCCAGAGGGAGCAATCCACCTGGTCTGAACGAATCGTTCGACTGTGACCTGGTGACTCAATTGGCCACTATTCCTGCCAAAATTTCGATGTACAACCTGCTACGTCTTTCTCCTAAAACCATAAGGCAGTAGTCAAAGCTCTCCCGAAGTCTAGAAGACTGTCACTTAAATGAAATCGGGTGGAAGCTAAAGGGAAAGGGAAAAAGAGTCAGTCAAGTTCATTAGAAATGTATGGCAACCAGAGAGTTCCCGGCCGCCAACATAGTCTTTTCAAAGGACGACCATTTCTATTGTACATCTGGGCTCTCGACCACTCACTGTGGGGCACTCCTGGCGCAAAATAGATGACAAAAGGTATACCCTCATTACTAAAGAAAGGGTAAGTTCTTTCGGTAGCAGGTTTGATTTGATCGAACAAAACAAGAGCAAGATATATCGTACTAAGGTTTACTAAGCTTTAACAGAAAAGACTTTATTTGATTCTCAGGTGGAAGGACTCGCTAGCAGGATACAAGGATCCGATCCCCACTAGAACTTAACCTATCCCAATATCCTTCGCTACACACTCTTAGCCTTCTTCATTCAACGAGATAGATGGGAGGATAAACTTCATTGAAAGAGTCTCGAGGCTCCCTTATACCTTAGAATTGGGATAATAGGGCCACGAATACATACGACCAGCTCATATGGGAATAGCATATAGTTGGAAGAATTCCTTTTTGATTAGAGCAACCTGATTTAAAAGAGACGGGTGATTCCGCCCGAGGCTTAAAAGACCGACCTTCAAAGTGGCCTTCTCCTTTAAGTGAAGAGTCATACTGAAATACTGTAGTATAAGGAATTGATTGACTCTCAAATCAAAGAAGTGTATAGCTTTGACATCTATACTGCTGACATTGATGCTCGAAGGCTAAAGGGAGACAGCTAGCAACATCTGACTCTTTAGACCCAGACTACCCCCCTGATTAAGAACGGGAATTAAAACGGTTGGAATTTTGTCAGGTCATTAAGAAATTAATAAGAAGGCTTGCCTATCTTCCATCTTTGAAAGCTTGAATCGGCCCACCCAATAAAGAAACTGAAAAGGGACTTGACTCAAAGCTCTCGAATGTCTTGTGCATATGGATTGTGACATCTCGAATAGATATATAGAGTTCGTGCATTACGACAGCTAAACCAATACCACCGATATCCATACCAAAAGGAGTAACCATAAGGATAAGGTTGATTAAGTTGGGAAAAACTACTATGGGGAAGGTACAAAGTCGATCGAAGGGAAGTGGAGAAAAGGAGGGCGGGTTAAACATAGTGTCTATCTCAACTTGGAATTCCAAGCGATTATCTTACCGAGTATAAAGAGTGAAAGAAGAAGAAGAAGAATCCATCCATCAATAGAAAAGATTCAGGAGTGAAAGAAGGTGAAGGTGAAGTAGCAAAGGGAATACAGGTTCAGGTTCTTCAATGAAAATTGCTTTATCGAGTGAAAGAGCGAAAGAAAAAATGGGTTCCGGTTCAGTAGCTTGGGGAATAGAGTAGAGGTGAAGGAAATGGAATTGTGAGACGAGAAGAGGAGAGGAAAGAAAAACAAAGAGACAGAGGTTACAAAATAGGTTCAAGAATCAATAGGAGAAAGAGAGAATATGCGAGAATTAATGTTGAGTCTTACCTTGATCTTTTTCTTTGACCTTGTTCAATCAGGTTCAGGAGAATGAAAATAGCTTTACCGAGTGAAAGAATCTCATTCCTGATTTTCGCTTGAGTCTTGACTTCCTCATTACCGAGTGAAAGAAAAGAAAGAGCTACTTCACCTATTTATCTTGTGAAAGAATAACGAACTAGAACTGATAATAACTCACAATAACATAACTCTCATTAAGGATCAAGATCAGAGCCAGAGCTAAGGTTCCCGGTTTACAGTGAAAGAAGGAAAAGAAGAAATAGGTTCATATGTTTTACCTTGTTCAAGAATAGTGAAGGTAATGTAATAGAATCAAAATGTAGTAGAATAAATAGGAAAAGGAGCTTGACCTTATTCAAGAATAGTGAATGAGCGAAGCCGAGGGTTTCGGTTTCTTCTTCTTTTCTTTACTATCCTGTCAGGTGAAGTAGCGAAGGGAATAGAGGTTTAGTAGTTCAGGAGAATGAATCTTTCCTTAAACCTGACTTAAAGAAACAAACAAATAAAGACCTACCTATTTAGAATAGAACCGAGTGAAAGAATAAAGAGGTGAAGGATCATTCTTGTTGAGTCTTGACTTGATGAATAAGGATCAAGAATCAATAGGAGTCGATCATGTAATAAAGTATAAGGTTCAGGTCAGGGCATATCGAAAAAGGAGTTTACAGTTCAATCAGTCAAAGGGGAAGGAGTTAGTAGGGCTAGGAGAAAGAGAAGTTAAAGAATGAATCTTACTTGAGTTCAGTCTTGAGTTGAGTGTTTACAGTTCAAGATCAATAGGAAGGGGTCATATCGGAAAAGGAGAGAAGAAAAAGGTTGAGTTTACGAGGTGAAGGAGAATGAATCTTGCTTGAGTCCTGACTTCCTTAATTCAAAAGTGTTTGAAGGGAATAAAAGAAAGCTAGCTCGGCAAGGGAATAGAGTATAAGGTTCATTAGGTCAGGGCATATCGAAAAAGGAGCGAGAGGAAAGAAAAGCAAAGAGAACAGATCGAGTGAAGGTGATTGAGTTCAGTTCGTAAACTCTTGAGTCTTTCTTCAGTTACTGTCTGGGTTTGAAGGGAGAGTCCATTCAATACAAAGCAGCTTTACCTCCTAAAAGAATAACTAACGCTAACAAGAACTGAAGGTCATATCGGTTCAGGAATAAAGAGACCTAGAAGGCAAGGGAATACAGGTTCAGGGGAAGTAGTTCAACCCTTGTTTACAGTTCGTTCAATCAAACACCTATTTATTCTATTCTATTTACCGAGTAAAAGAGTTAAAGAAAGGAGAAGAAAGATCAGAGCTAAGATTTCGAGTTGGATAGGTGAAGGAGAAAGACTACTTACTATTTACCTTCAGAAATCAGGGAAACAAACAAAGCTAGAATTAAGACAGAGAGGCAATGGAATTGTGAAACTCGTAGGCAGAGGAGAGAAGCAAGCAGTGAAAGAATAAATAGGTGAATGAATGGGCCAAGCCACTTTACCGAGTTGGACAGGTTCAGGAGTTAAAGAAGGGACAAGTGATTGAGTTCTGTCGAATGAATCTTTGTTATAGGAGAGTCAAAGAGAGAATCATCCTACAGTTTACCTCAATAAATAAGGCAAGAGCATATTGGGGAAGGAGTTCAAGAAAGGACAAGTGATTCCGTTCGTAAACTCTCTTTCGGCTTTCCTTACTGTTCAGTCTCATTCATTTGATTCTTCTTTTCTTCAACCCATTTATTTACCTTGTGAAAGAAGGAAAAGGAGTGAGCTTTTCTTTCTTGCATTTGTTGAGTCTTGAAAGCAGAGGAAGCCGAGGTTCAGGAAATGGAATTGCTTTACCGAGTTGGAGAGGTTCAGGGGAAGTAGTTCAATCTCATTCTTCTTAAGTCTTGACTTGATTCATAAGGAGAAAGAGAACAAACTGAGTTCAATCAAGCAAACAAACAAAGACCTATTCTATCTATTTACCGAGTTCCAGAATAAAGAAAGAGGAGCCCGAGGGGAAGGAGCGAGGTTCAGGGAATAGAGTCAAAGAAAAGTGAAGGATCAAGAACCAAGCAATCAGTTTAAAGCCGAAGGAGAGAAGCAGACTGATAGTTTACGAGGAAGAAAAAGGTTCAGTAGTTCAATCAAATGAATCTTGAGTCTTGAGTTGAGTCTTCAATCAATTCATTCTCTTCTTCTTCTTCCGGTTCAATAGGTTAAGAGAATTCATCTTGCTTGAGTTGAGTCTTTGTTTACAGTTAAAGAATAAATGGGTGAAGGAGAGAAGCCCAGTGTTTGAATAGTTCAACCCAAGTCCAAGAATCATCCTCCAGTTTACCTCGTGTTTAAAGGATTTCTTATTCCTTTGTTTCTGGTAAAGGTTGTGTTTGAGGTTTCGTCTTGACTTCCTATTCAGGAGAATTCATCCTTCTTCTTCTTTGACAAGGGACAGTAAATGAATTAGCGGCTTTACCTCCTTCTCGAATAGTGAAACCCG
The DNA here is from genome assembly GCF_002738345.1 of Cucurbita maxima. NCBI lineage: Eukaryota > Viridiplantae > Streptophyta > Magnoliopsida > Cucurbitales > Cucurbitaceae > Cucurbita > Cucurbita maxima. The sequence goes on from NW_019272073.1 coordinate 52,972, forward strand.
AGCGAAAGAATAAATAGAAAGAAAAGAATAATTCATCTTGAGTTGAGTCCTCGTTTACAGTTCGTTCAAGAAAGAAAAGAGCTACTGATACTGAATACCCATTTACCGAGTTCGTTCAGTAGTTCAGGAGGTTACCTTGCTCAATGACAAATAGGGAATAGAGTCAAAAGAAAGGTGAAGGAGCTTGAACTTGTTCAATAATAGTGAAGGAGAAAGAATCAATGGGTGTAGGAGTTCACTCTCATTAAGGTTCAAGATCAGAGCTAAGATTCTCAGTTTACTCTTCAAGAAAGAAGGGGAATGAGTAAGTAGCGAGAGGAGTGAAGTAATGAGACTCTAAAATAGCTTGACCTATTTACCGAGTGAAATGAAAGAATAAATAGGGAGAGGTGAACAAGGAGTTAAGGATCATTCTTGCTTCTTTCTTACAGGAGGGAGAGGCAAAGAGTGAAATCAGGTTCAGGGAAGGTTAATTAATAAATCAAGGTTCAAGTTCAGATTCAGGTTCTGATTCTAGCTTTACTACCTCCTTCATTCAATAAGGGAAGGGAATAGAGGTTCTGGGGAAGGTTCAGTCGCTTCTCTTTCTTCTCATCCTGCCTCATTACCTAAGGTTGACGAAACTTTACAGTTATATGGAGCATTAAAAGAATGAATTGAAGCAGCTGCTGTTAGTGAAAAAGCTTTAACGAAACTTTACAGTTATATGGAGCATCAAAAGAATGAATTGAAGCAACAGCTGTTAGTGAAAAAGCTCTGATGAAACTTTACAGTTATATGGAGCATCAAAAGAATGAATTTCCTATGCAGCTGTTAGTGAAAAAGCTTTTACGAAACTTTACAGTTATATGGAGCATCAACTAAATAATCAATGGTCCTTATAAGAGAATGAAGAAAGAAATTTGAGAAGGAGGAGAAGGAGAATGAATAAGGAGTCTCCCTTCTTTCTTTCACTGTAAAAAAGGAGTTCAGTCTCTTTCCTGTCCCTGAATTGATTCTTTCACTATAAAGGGGCGAAGCTGCTCGACCGGTAGGGAGAGAAGAATGAGTCTTGTTGAGTTTTTCCTTCCTGTTTCGTCATTCCTTACTGTTCAGTCTCATTCATCTTTCATTTTCCTCTCCCTTACACTGTCAAATTTCATTCTTCTTGAGTCTTGACTTCCGACAATGAATAGGTTAAAGAAGAAATAAGGAAGAGTTGAGCATATTCAATCCTTCTTTCACAAGGTAGGTAAAGCATATTCTCTCCTGTCCCTGATTTAACCTATTCTAGAGGAGTGAAGGAGAAGGAATCTTTCGTCTTTCCTTTCAACACTTTCTTTTATCTCGTTCAATCTGGCTCATTCATCTTGTCTTATCTTGTCTTGCTTTTCAATCAGCCTCTGTCTTTCATGTCTTTCCGGTCCTGTTCAGTCGCTTCTCTTTTCTTCCGGTTTAGTAGCTCTTTGTTTCATCTTTCGTCTTTCATGAATTTACTCTCCTGTAAAGAATAACTAGGTTCAGTCTCATTCATCAATAGGAGCTTTCGATCAGGTCATAGAGGTTCAGGTTCAGGTTCTTCTTCTAGTTTTACCGAGTCTTTGAAGGATTTCTTGTTCTTTCCTGTAAAAGAGTGAAATCAATCTCATTCTTCAATAGGTGAAAGAAGGTTTGTGAAGTAGTGAACTCGAATTCAATTCTTGTTGAGTCTTTCCTTTGATTCTAGCTCGAACTGTAAAGGAGAAAGATAAAGGAGTGAAGGAGCCGGAGTGAAGGATCATTACTTGTTGAGTCTTTCCTTCTGAATGCATTACCTCGGTCAATCAGGTTCAGGTAGAGTCCATGAATTAGATTAGCTACTTTACACTGGGAAATGAAAGAATAAATAGGGAGAGAAGTTCAGTCTCATCTTCTTTTTCAATGTTTGAAGGTGAAGGATCATTCTTGCTTCTTTCTTTACAGTTCGGGAAAGAAGGAGCAAACAGATTGAGTTCCATCTGTCTCATGAATAAGAAGTGTTTACAGTTTGGGAAAGAAGGAAAAGAATAAATAGGTTCAGGTTCAGTAGTTCAGGAGCGAAGCAAGCAGCTTTACCGGCAGGTTCAGGATCATGAATGTTCAGTCTCATTCTTGCTTCTTTCTTACAGGAGGGAGAGGCAAAGAGTGGTTGAAGGGAGAGGTTCACAATCACTGATAATAACTCACAATAATGGAACAAGGGGCGAAGCAAGCCTATTTACCTCCCTTGTTCAATTAGGAAAAGGTTCAGGAGTAAGTGAGGAGAAAGATCAGTTAAAGAATTCATCTTGAGTTTCGGCTTTCCCTTGTGAAATGGCCTCAAAAATAGGGGGAGGAGTCTATGTTTCGTCTTGACTTGTTTACGAGGTGGAATAAATAGGTAAAGAAGAATGCATCTTTCGTTGAGTCTTTCCTTCCTAATTACCTTGTGAAAGAATAGAGAGTCCATGAACTAGCGGCAGCGGCTTTACCTTGTCTTTGAAGGGAAAGAACAAGAACTAAAGGAATAGGAATTTACCGAGTTCAATCTGTCTCAGTCATAAGGAGTATTGATCTTTGACAGTTCAGGGAGAGTCCATGAATATGCTCGAATGAATAGTGTTTATAGTGAGTGAAAGAATAACTCACAATAACGGGAATATCGGAAGGAGTTTCATCAGGTTCAGAAGTAGAAGTCATAGTCCAGGCAGGCAGGAAGGAGTTTACAGTTCGTGTCGTGTTTGAAGGCTCAGGGTCAGGAGTTTACTCTCATTAATCATGAGTTCAGTCTTGACTCTCCCTGATTTCACTATAAACTCGAATTAATCTTGAGTCTTGACTTATAGTTTAGTCTCATTCATCTTTCGTCTTTCCTTTCAACACTTTCAGGTTCACGAGAGAATATGCTCTCTAGAATCTTAAGTTTCGTCTTTCCTTCCTGTTCCGGCTCTCTCATTCATCTTTCTTCTTCTTTTCCAGTTCAAGAATAAATAGGGGAAGGTTAAGTAGTTCAGGTCATATCGGTTCAGGTTCAGAAGTCATAGTCTTGTTAAACTCGAATTCATCTTTCGTTTCGCCTTACAACGAACTCGAATGAATCGGAAAGGTACGCAGCAGTGAGACCGAGGTTACAAATAAGAAATAGGGGAAGGGCATATCGTGAAAGAAGAATTGTCTTGTTTACCCTTTTCAATCAGGTTCGTTCAGTAGTTCAGGATCATTCTTGTTTCATTAGATTCTCCCTTTATTCTTTCACTGGAAACTCGGATAGGAGAGTTTCTTCTTTCATTCATTTACTCCCCTGTAAAGAAAGGAATATCTTATTCTTCTTCTTGCCTTGCATTCTGGTCCGGTTCAGGTTCAGTTCAGGAGAGGAGGACGTTGATCGAGCTTTTCCATGCCTAGTCCCAGTTTCGGTTAAAGACCTAGAGCAGGCTACAGATCTATACCAAGCCCGTTACGCCATAATTCATTAAGGTTGATCCCGAAGTGACGTTCGAAACCGTAGCAGTAGTCTGTCTCTATTTATTCACAGAATGAACGAGAGTTTCATGGGATTTCATTAACACGTCTCGACCAGAAATTGTCTTCGCAAGCATACCGCTTTCCGTTCAAGAATAGGTAGCGGTTTTAAGGAAGATTACCGAGCTCATGGATAAGCGCCTATCATCTCTATGCTCATTCTGACTTTAGCTTTTCCTTTAATTAGTAGTATTAGCGAAAGCTCACTCGACTTAATATAATAATAGCTGTCTTACTCGACTTGCTTACAGCTGCCTTTCTGACTAATATAATAGACTGACTTGTTTGTGAAAGAATAGTTCTAAACTGAGTACACTAGGAGAACAGTAGTTTCCTCTTGTTTCCTTTTTATGAACACGTAATGATCAGCATTCCTTCTTTGGAAACCCATCTTCGTCATAACCTTCATATCTTGAACCAAGCCCGAGGAGCTGAGGAGATATATGAGACCCTCGCCTTTTTTCACCTTCAAACTTTCCCTTCCTCCCCCTGAGCTCGAAACCCTGGTGGAAGAAGAATAGAAACTCGTGTAGGTCTCCATGAAGAAAGGCCTTTTTTACATCGAGCTGATCCAGTGACCAAGATCCATTAGCTGCAACTGAAAGAATGACTCATATGGAATTTTTGTGAGTTTGCAGGAGAAAACGTCTCAAGATAATCGATGCCATCCATAGGTTTGTGTGAAACCTTTCGTCACAAGACGAGCCCTCTCGATAGAGCCATCAGCTTTGTGTTTCAGGGTATATGCCCACAGTCAACCGTACGTTTGTTTGCCTCTTAGTAACGTGATCAGTTTCCAAGTGTCGTTCTTCCCTCTTTAGAGCCTCCATTTCTTCTATCATAGCTTTCTTCCACTGAGGATGATTGAGGGCTTCTTTCAGGAGGGTATCTACTCTTCTCGCTGAAACAAAAGCTTGAAAGTTCGGAAGCTTGATAGGACACAAAGTTTTTAATAGGGGGTTCTCAGTCAAATATCTCTTTTCTTTCTTCAAGGCAATACAAATCAGAAAGAAAAAAAGGAAAAGAGTTAGTATTGAAAGACAAATCGATCAGATATCTCTTTTAACGAATTGCCTGATTGCGGTAGCTTATCGAGATTTGTTACTAGACCAAGCAAAAATTCCCTAGAAGAGAGCTTAAAGAGGGCTGAAGCTTGAGGAAAAGAGACCATAGAAAATCAGTCATGAACTCCAGAACGAAGGGGATAGATTGAATACTGTCTTCGTCTTTCACTACTGACTGAAATTAGCTGAGATCATAGAACTCTTTATCGAGGATGTGACTATAGTAAAAAATAGGAGAATAAAAAAAGCACACGTTGATAGGGTTTATAGCAAGACTGGGAGGAATATCTGAAACACGTAGAGACTAACTATTCTAGAAGCTCTGCGTAAGCACCAGCTTCAAGCCCATACGGAGTTGTGGAATTTCAATGAGGATGGAGAATGCTAATTTGAATAGGGAGCCTGAAAATCAGATCTATTCGACTTTCATAGGTAGGTAGCTTTCCAGCCCATATATGTTTTGATTCAACTCATGCTAATTTAGAATATCGGAAGATTCCAGATAATAATGCTCAAATTGGAACTCTAAATAGCTTGGGAAACCAAATTCCAGACGAATGCAAACAGAAAATGATCAAAGATCGCAAGAAGTGTAGCTCCTGACATCACGGAAAAGACAAGGGGATAGCTTCAACGGCGAAATGAAAAAGGGGGAAGAAAAGGTAAGGTCACAAATAGAGTGAAACCAAGTCAGATTGCAAAGGCATAATGATAAATGATAGTAGGGTCGGCCCCGCCCTCCGAACCGGACGTGAAGGCTCATCCGGCTGCTCTTGCTGAAATCATTACGTCATTCTCGTCACTACGGATTGATTGTCCCTAGACCACTACTTGGAATGGATAGCTACATCAGTCTATGCTCCAGCTTTTCTCACAAGCAAGACCTATAGAATGAACTCAGATTCATCCATACCGTTTCCAACCTACCTCGCTTGGTGCATTGGTGGAAAGTCAAATGAATGCCTTATGTAATACAATATGAAAGGGGTTCTGACTTTACAGGCCGAAAATCAAAGAAGAGGTCTTGAAGATTTTGTGGATCCCGTTGCTGATTGTGATTTGGTTGACCTACCACTCTATGGCGCTTCTTTCACTTGGTTTAACATGAGGAAAGGGAAGGAAATGGAAATCCGATGCAGACTGGATCTTTTACTAATCGACTCGGATTAGGAAGACCTTCCGTAGGACACTATTCAAAAAGTGGGGACCACATTCGCTTACAATCATGACCACCTTTCTATTTCGAACAACTTCCCTCCTCGCTACCCCCTTCTCTTTCGAACTGATATGGTGGTCCCTATCGAAATCTAGAACTCAAAGTTGTGAAGCAAAAGAATGCAACATTCTATTGACTTGATATAATATATTTCAAGATTCTTAATACATCCTAGAGGAAAAGCTCCCTAACCTTAATAAGAAAATAAGGGATAAAGTCAGACCCTTAAGAGAAATTCGATGTCTCTTGTTATTGAAAATTGGAAGAATCAAACAATCACTTCTACCTACGTCTTACCCTTCAAACTGGAGGATGGATCGAGATCATTCCCTGTTTGCGAGTGAGAAGAAAAAAGAAGGCCTTTACCAATCCTTTCGTGAAGAGATCGGCAATTGATCTTCACTTCTCATGGTTGGTGTTCTGATGATTTCGGCAATCACCTTTTCCAGCCATAAGGAAGGCGACTTCTTCATGCTTTCTTCTCTCATAGAAGACGCACTCAATCCGTTGCTTGTTGCTCCAACTTAGAAGTAGGGGCTTTAGAGCCTTTTTCCGACCGAAGGCTGCTATGCTAGTTGTAGGGCTCCCACGCTTTACTAATAGTTGTTTCGATCGAAAGGAGAAGGGCGAAGCTGTGAGACCGATAGGTGAAGAAGTAGGAGACACACTGTATGAGTTTTTGTAGGAGCAAAGAGACCTACAGAAAGAAGGGAATGAGGGAATCGAAGCTGCTTTACCGAGGAAGGGAAGGAGTAGCTCTCAAGGGATTGACTGAATTTTCGCCTTTAGATTTGGAAATGAAAAAGAAAGAATCGGAATTGAAAAAGAAAGAAGAGAACGAATATGCTCTCCTGTAAAGAAAGGTTCAGGTTCACTTCAGGATTTCATATGCTCCCCTGTAAAGGAGAGGGGACTTTCTCATGATCTTACGAATCTACAACTCTCTTTACTGAGTGAGACTCTACCCAGATCTAAAGAATTTGCCAAAGAGCCTAAATCTAACTAGTTAGAATTGAGAATTTCTCCTTTTCGTTCGACTTAGGTGGAGCAATCCGAACTCTCGACAAAATATAAAAGAGGTTTTTCTTCCTGTGTAGACACCTCAACGAACTCTTGTGGACACTCCTTAGCCCGAGGACAATCTCATCTCTCAAATACTAATGTTGTGTGTTGTAAGATGTGAGTTTTTCTTTTCTTTAATGATGTTTTGTTGTAAGATGTGAGTTTTTCTTTTCTTTACTGATTCCCCTCTCAATGAAATTTTCCATGTTGCACTAAGTTACTTACGGATGTATGCATGTAGTCTGGGAACACTTTGGGGTGAACACCCATCCGAACAAGTAGGGTCAATAGTTTAGCATTTAGGCTGTAACATTTAGCAACAACAAAATCTTTAACCCAACAAGTGCTCTCCAAACCAAGCTAGATAGTTTCCTATCAGGCTCACCAACCGACCTGGACTTTGATTGATTTTGCTTATTCCTACCGGATAAACCATAAGGATTATTTCCAGCCATGAGTTCCCATATTCCATAAGTGCTCTTGGGGCCATTCCACCAAATCTTTGAGAAGGTCGTATTTGATGGTCGGCGTGGCGATAGGCTTCGCTTCTACGACTGCCTCCCTAGCCGTTGCAAACGCTGAGCGAGAACGGTAAGGGGCCCACAAACAATGTCGTTCCGCGGGGATGCAATTCACCAAGCTGGGGCAAACAAAGCCATCTGGCCCCCCATTAGGAATGCAAAGGCCTTTCCCCTTTGAAAGGAGACCCGGGAAAGAAAGAGCTATGCTATTGACTGACTCTTTCGTAGTGGCTTCGAATCAATAGGCTCCTTTTTTCTCATTTTGGGCGGGCCGAATAGAGAATGAAATGTAGAAATTATAGGGGAAGGGTTCCAAACCTTTTGTTTTTGAAAAAGGATATATCGAGCCTACCGAAGTACCAAAGGCTTGAAGTAGCGTAGAATCTAAGCCTTTTGACCAGTAGGTGTAGCAGTGGGTAGGGCTTTCGTTCTTATCGCTCTGGGTTCCGATCCATATGACCTCCGAGCGGTACAAAGTCAACCTCTTCCATAAAGGCAGGCAGGTAGTAATCTAACCTTTAAGAGTCTGTTCAAGAGCTCTCTGACAATGGAAAGATCTCCGTGCGTGGCGTGATAAGGAATCCTGATCGATTGAGACTCCCTCCCAGGTCACACGAGGATCTCTATGTACTTGTCCAGTTCAGGACAATATCTTCCGGTCTGCGTGCATGGGAGCCAAAAAAGAGTCAGGTCTGAATTCAGGCCTGGCCTGCCCGTCTGCTGCTAGGTTCGGGAATGGCTCTAGGCGAGGGCACCGCCCCTCTACTACGACCAGAATTTAATTCCTATGGCCGGCATAGATCTCACTTAACCCGCCCACTATTACGACGAAAAAAGCCTTTTTCCTTTTCCTTCGCTACTAGAAGAGTCTGCTACTTCTATTAGCGTCGTACCTTGAGTCGAATTGATCTTGTGTCATGTGCAACGTCCATCAATGATAGTTCATTAATGTCCATTGATTTAGACTCCTTCCCCCTTCCTAACTACGAATAAGATTGAGAGGAGCCAGAACCAAACCAAGAACGAAAATGGATTCGATTCACTCCCCATTTTCTCTTAAATAAAGAGCTCGCCCTCGAGTAATAAATAGTCAGGGGCCGGTCGGCCGGGTCTTTCCTGTTCTGTTCCCACCACAAGAAGCACAGAAGAGGTATGCCCAGCGCGCAGAGGGAGGATCCATCCGTTGAGACTTTCTCTTGTCTCGGTAGGTAACTGTACGATCTTTTCCCTAATTGTATTGAATCAATAAAAAAAGAGGTCAGTGCTACGGCCCCCTATTGTTTGATCCAATATTGACCGGGGATGAGCCCCGACTTGCATAGGTCCTTGGTTTGACCTCCCATAGTGGTCCTTGCTTTTAATAAACTGGAGCGGGGCGAAGCGGTCAGGTACACCCCCATTCAAATTACGTTAGGAGGTCTTTCGCTTTTGCCAGATCTAGAGAGATACTACGAGTCCTCCGTCCCAGATTCCATTGCCACGGCTATCTGGTTCACCGGTACTACCAAAAAGTCTCATGCTTACATTAATGTTATTGATGGTTTGATTATCTTGGACCCCGGTCGTGCTTCTGGTTTCCATTCCCATCATCATATTGATGATAAATCCCCTCGTGCTTCGCCATAAGAACTTGGAGTCCGTATCATGGTGAAGGTAAGGTAACGTTGTGATTCTTGCACAAAAAGCAGACCGAAGGCATTCGAGTTATTGGCTCGTCCAACCTGGTAGCATTCATGAGTCGCTCGTTCAACTATCCCTCGGAGACACGGTCGAGAAGTACCATGCATGGTTGCCCCCCATTCTTTCTTTCTCTTGGTCCCACACAGCAAGGGCTCCCGGCAGACTAAAGAAATGGATAAAAAAAGGGGGGACTTCCGCAACGGGCTATGCCACCCAAACCAACTGAGGGAAGTCGCATCCGTCCCATCGCAAGCACCTACAATGTCATGATCACATTGGTTTACCCCTTTTTCTTTGGTAGTTCAATGGGCGGTTGCCCCTCCAACAAGAAAAGGTATAAATATGGAAACTTCTCTGTCATTTGGATCGGAGAATTTATGGAGGAAATCGGTTTTGAAATTTCCAGAAACCACACGATTATATAGCCAAAGGGAATACACCGCCCCTAAAATTATCCCAAGCGCGGCTAATGTGGCTACTAAGCTATTTCTTTGGAAAGCTCCTACTGAGATGGGAAATTCCCCAATAAAGCTGCTAGTACCAGGTAAACTCGTATTGGCCAAAGTGAAAGAGAAGGAAATGGTAGAGAGATTCGGCATGGTGCTCACTGAACCTCCGTAATATTTAACAAGTTGAGTCTTATGTTGGTCATATAGAATCCCAACACATAGAAAAAAGGCTGAAGGAACTAGTCCATGACTTAACATCGGTAGAATGCTACCTCTAATTCTCTGTATGTTCGATAGAGCCAAAGATTCCCCCCCATTGATACGAGTATGCCGATTACCCCCCGAACCGTACAAGATAGTTACCACCTATCATGCGGTTTTCTAACTTCACTTCTTTTTCTGGTTGTTCCGCTCTGTCGATCAATGGTAGTATAAGAAATCTGTAACCCCCCGAAATTCATTACATAATGGTTCTTTCTTTCTACCCATCGTTAGCATGTATCTCTCCAGGTCATACTTGACGTATCACATCTGTCACCCCCACCCCAACTCTATCTTCCTTATCAGTGAACCGAAAATAGTGCATAGATACTCTTCAATGCTGCGGTGCGGGGACGAGACGAGGTGACATACTACGATCACGTACAGAAGTGCTGCTCTTTGGCTCTGCAATATGGAACCTCTCACTCCCGTTCCTTTATGAGGTCCTATCAGGATAGGTAGGCCCAAGCCTTTCGCCTCTTCCTAACCGAGCAGTAGTTCCCCACGGCTGACAAATAGGAATTTAGGCCGTAAAAGAAAGGTATCGGCCCCCCACTGGGATTTGGCTTTCCTTATCTACGTCAGCACTGGCGAAAAAGAGAAAGAAAAGAAGAAAGTCTTTCTTCTCTTCTTTCATGTGAACGACCCTATCTTGTATCGAAAGGTTTTTCGTGCTATACACCACGTTGAGAAAGACTAGCCTCCTATGTACCGTACCATTTTTTGACCTCGAAAGGGAGTCCTCCTTATGATGCTACGGACGACTGTTCGAAGTGCAAGGGTAAACTCAGACTCAGATAGGATAGGATTGTGCGCGCTGGGCCTTTCGGGTGTCATATTTTGGCTGAGTTTACCGTACCTCCGGCCCTTCTATTACGCGACCATAAGATTTTGTTACGTTTCACCGCAGTTATGCCAGAAAGAAAAGGTTCCACACGAGCTCCCGTTCTGCAGCGTGGTGGCAGGACCGATAGGGGATTGGCTCCGAGTGTAGATAAAGTCAAATCTGCAGGGGTCATGCAAATACATAGGCCCCTTCTCTTTTGGTTGGATGAATGGGGTGATTTTTCAGGCGCTTTTCGATCTACGGTCCCTCAGAGCGAGGGGTTAGGCAGGTAGTATGGGCCCTCTGACTTCCAGCTATGTGCTGTGTGGCTCCCGCGAAGCGAATGAAAGGAAGCTGGCAGAGAAAGCTCGACGGCAGTGACTTATGTAGTGGTTGGCCGACAGAAAGCTTGCTAAGCTTTGCTTCCCTCTCCCCTTCCCTTTTTCAATGAAGTGGAAAGTCTTCCAGCCTCTTTGATTGGTAGGCGGCCCCTTATTGATTGAATTAAGATTCCATTCGATGAATCAGGGTAATTTGTTGTTGTCGTGACGCTTTGATTAGGCCGACTACTGACTTTATGAGAAGCTACTTCTAGCTTCTATAGTAGCCCTTCCACTTTAGTGTAGTTGTAGTTTGTATTGGTACTGAATGAACATATCAAACAAAGGCAATCAGTATAAGCCCTTCTCCAGCCTGGGAAAAGCAGCGAACTCTAGAAGCTAGGGCTTTATTCACCTTTGGACACGAACACTATTCCATTCTCAGCGGAAACCCGCCTTAGAGATTGAACGTCGACTTATCTTATGGAACGGCCCCCTTATTCAACCAACCGAAATCAGCCTTTGGTACAACATGTTGTAGTTAAGGTTTGGAACCCTTGTAACTATGATAGAAAGTCATTTGCTTGTTGCCAAAAAACCCTTCGCCTTTCTTTTGAATCAAAGTAGGTCGAGGAAAGCTACCGTTTATACGACAGCTTCGCTTCCTCATCTTGCTTCTGGCAAGGCTTCGACTTTGCTTACTTGCGCAAAGGCTAAAAGTCCTTTTCGCTCGGTCCAAAAGCTTCCCAAAAGATCAGATCCAATAGAAATCCCGCATATTGAGCGCAGCTGATATGTGGGGCTAGGCGATCATATCATGCCATAAAACGATTTGATATGTATAGAGAGATCCCATCCCCAATCTATACAGATAGAATAGATATTTTCATGGATTTAGATACATTCATTCCATGGATTCTTAGTTTTAGGGCTTAAAAAGCTCATCCAAATGATTCATTCTTCTGGTCTCTCTTAGCTCCCCGCCCAGAAACTAAGCCAGAGCACAGCGCCAATTCGTTTCGAGCACAGGAAGGCAACGAAGTTCAGTTTATGAGACCACGGCGGAGTGGAGCAGCCGCAACACGAAGTTCCTTACCTTAGCTGGATCTCGCTGGTGCCACCTAAACGGTAGGTAGGCGACGGATGTGTGACGTTTGAAGTTGTCGTTCGTGCACCTGTCCCCAATGGAAGAATGAGTGATCTGTTCCCCTGTGGATCATGGCCTTACCACTCGATCCTCGATGGGCAGCGGGGGATTCGATATAGCAGCTCACGTTCGGTTGCGCTGCACGTTCCCGCTGGACACGTGTTCACTGTAGGAAGTATGGTTCGAAAAGTGACTTCGTTTCGCCAGTTCAGGCTCAACTTCTCGCTTTACGTTAGCGAACCCACAGGTCGGGTCGGGCCTCTGCGCTCTTTCTTTCTGTGTGGGACGATGCTGGGGAGAGAAGGGAATGCGTCGAGGCGGCGAACAACAAGACTACAACTCAATTTTGGCTTTTCCCTCCACGAGATGAGCCCAGTGCATTGGACCGATGGATAAGAGAACGGAGCAGGCCTAAAAAGCGCTTGGGCACTCTACGTACATTGTAGACTCCATCAGATACATATTGATTTCTTTTAGATGGATCAAGAATAGATAGAAATAAGAGATTTCTCCTTATTATTGAGGGATCCCCTCTCGAGACATTTCGACTCTTTCGATCTATCAGAACAGATCAGGCTATCTATCAATCGATTTGAAAATAGCACGTTCATTTCCGCCATAATAATAAGAAGGCGAAGTAGCTAGAAGCTAGAGCTTCTAGCCCTTTCATTCTGATTCACGAAAGAATTGGGAAAGCCAACAGAAAGATTCGATTCTGACTTCGTAGAGCTGGTGCTACTGTTGCCTGCGCGTAGGGTCGTCCCCCACTCCCGTCCTGGGGCGCTAAGGGGCTTTTGTGTTTGGAACAGATGGCAGTGTTTTGCTGACGCCTCGAATCAAGCTTTTGTTGCGACATGCTATGTTTTCTCCCCCATTGCTAGTAGGTTGATGGGTCGCACGCCCGACACACATGTTTTTGCCTTGTGTGTTCATAACTCAAAATAGGTGACCCAACGGCCGCCGCCCGACTAAAGATACCAATAGTCACCAGATTCATATGGGCTATTGAGGAGTAAGAAATGATCTTATTAAGATCGATCTGTCTTGAAGTGGTCAAGGAAGTATATATTATAGCAATCGCACTTAAAGTATAAATGAAAGGAGTGGCACAAAGTGTGGCTTCGGGAAACATGGGTATAGAAAATCTTAAAAACCCGTGGGTTCCCAATTTTAAAAGAATTCCTGCCAAGATGACGGATCCTACCGTAGGTGCCACTACATGAGCTTCGGGTAACCAAATATGAACTGGTACCATAGGCACTTTGACGGCAAAAGAGGCGAAAGAAGCAATCCATAGAAAGATTTGGCGCCGCTCACTGAATTCAGTGGTTAATGAGATTTGTAAATCGGTGGTTCCTATTTTGAGAAGAATCAACAGAATAGCTAATAGCATAAAAACGGATCCCAGTAAAGTATAAAGGAAAAACTGATATGCTGCCTTGATCTTTCTTTATCTCGAACCCCATATCCCTATAATAATCGTAGAGTTAGGGGTGACCCCAAAGCGGAATTGACCGATGGTAGTTGGTCGAAACTCCAGTAGGTAGCCACTCCCTTCTTAGGGAACCGTATGTGAGACTTTCGCATCATACAGCTCCATCCCGAGCTTCCTCGGCCCTTGTCATTAGACCACTATCTATGCATGTATTTTCAGCCTAGACTCTCGAATCTTTTGCTTCTTGGATAGTGGCGAACAATGTAGCTTGCATTGCGGGAGATGCCCGCTTCTCGCCCGAAAGAACCGCTCACTAGCTAGCCGGACTAGTGGGGGCCTATCTGGAGACATACTGAAAATCATGCCTTTCGAACGCAACGCCCGTCTACCAAATCAAAAGAATGGGCTCGTTGGGAAGAAAGATGAAGTGCGGCCTGTAGAGCACATGTAAGGCACATTCGGGTTTATCACGCAGCGGATCTCTATCTCTCTCTAGATATCTAAAGATGGAGAGAGATGTGAAAGTAATAGCCTTATGTTATGGCCGCCCCCCGACTTACGACCTTTATGCTACTACTACTGTGATGTGAGAGGTTCAAATTGGTTTGATCTTTCCCAATTATCCTGGCCGGAACTTGTACGCAGCACTTGCACGAGGGTGCATGCATAAAGGTTTGGAACACGAATCTGATCTTCATCTTAAGGGTAGGACAATACCCTATTCTCGAACTCTCTATCGACCTTCACCCAGCCCGCATTTTCTTTTTTTGAAGGGGGCCAAAGAAATGTCTCCACCAAGTTGCCAACAGTCTTTCTTCGGAATTCGACTGAACGGGTTGATCCTCCCCTTCCGTTTGTTTTAGCAACTTCTCCTAAGGTCTCCTCACCAAGAGCTCCCCGGCAACGACATAGGAACCAACCCGCCTGCAGTGGCGGGTCGGCTTTTATCTTTCACAATAAGAGACCTGGACGATTATCCCTACCCTCTGTAGCTTACGAGTTTACGTCCATCCCTGGTCAGGTACAATTTCCTTTCCCTTTCTCCCTTGTAGCCGTTACCCGAATTCGCGCAAGTGTGTCCACACCCCCCAAACTGACTTGACGAGGAATCCATTCTCGCAAACAAACACAACCCCTACACACACCTAGGAGCACCCCTTCCTGCATATTCATACAAGACCTGAGTAGGAGGGTCGAGGTCTAACGAGGTACCCACTACTCGGAGTACCCTCCCAAAAGGCAAAATCTATGTCTATTAGGTTCGGTTCTTCTTAGTTGGGTTGGGCAGGTTTGACCAGAAATGCTATGCTTACACACAAGACTACCCCTCCTCCCGAAAGCTTCGCGGGGACTACTTTACTACGACGGACGACCACCCGTAGGGGGTATACTGCACAAGGCCCCTGCAGAGGAAAAGCTTGATCCTAGCGAATATCAGATGCTCAGCTCCGCACAACATAGGGATTGCCATGCTTACGGGAAGAACATAGAATAGTAGAGGATCCAGCATGCGGAACACAGCGATCATTAGAAATTCACGAATTAGAGATGCTGTAATATACTTTTTCCCATAACTTCTCATACCAGACCAACCCACTAAAATGCAAATAGGGATCAGAAATGTGGTCAATATCACGAAGAATAAAGAGATACCGTCTATACCGAAAGAAAAATTGATGTTTTCATAAGGAAGCCATCGAAGGCTTTCCACAAATTGAGATTTGGCCGTAGAAGGATCGAATTGTATCCGAGGAACAGGGGGATACAAAAAAGTAATAAGAGAGGCGCATAAACCGATCAATCGTATCGGTCGTATTCTTGAATTTGGAATGAAAAGAGGAATAATGCTTCCTAGCACGGGACATAGAATAGGACCACTTAAATCAGAATAGCATGAATAGAAATGTTCTAACATTGAGTCACATTGAAGAGATTAGTTGACAACAGTAAACAAATGGGCGCCTAATTCCAATACAATAGGGGTCTATCAGTGCAAGTCAGGTGAACACCGTGATTGATGAGTGGATAGGTGCACCTCTCGCCCAGTGGGAAGTCATGAGTCCCGTCTCCCACCCCTCTGAATGAAGAAGTAGTGGGGCGCGTATGCGCCTTTATTTATCTTCTTTCTCTTTTTGAATTATTGAGACAAGAGAATCTTTCAAACAAAATCTCTCTGGCAAAAACTCAATTCGTCAAAGAGAGGAAAAAAAAAAAAAAAAAAAAAGAAAGGGAAGTTTTGTCTTTCTTCCAAAGAAACCACTAAAAAATGAGAGTTAGATAAAGAAGTTTCACTATGAACTAGCAGTAGACTGATTCCCCCCTTTCGACTTTGCCTCTCTCCTTTTGTGCTTCTACCCCGGCTTTTCATTCTATTTTAAAGAGACCCGAGGAAATTTGTCTAAGAATGAATGTAGAAAGGTGAGACACTTTTCCCGGCATAAGGAAAAAAAATCCAGGATGACGACTGTCAAAAGACGAGTAAGGGACGGGGAGGGGGAGGCTCTCGAAACCAAACGAGACTCGAATGAACATGGGAATTAGCACCATTCCTATGAGTTCTTTTGTCTCGAAGAGCCAACAAAGGGGCTGCCCTCTCGATTGAGCTCGATTTCGGTTTAGCATCATATATCGATCTGGAGAAAATGTGGATTGGTTGTATTGCGAATTAAGGAGCTGCTCCTCCATGTTGTGGCTGTGGAGGTGGGGCTGTCGCCCCTTGATAGAGGCAGAAGCCGGGGCCACCGGAGCCTATCTGTGTTGAGTGTGTCCATTGAAAGAGGAGGAGAGACAACTCAAATGCCAGCACAAAAAGAGAAAGAGTCGTGCCATTCAAAATCGAATTCGGCCGAAGATCCATTGCTCTATTTTGCATGCTCAGCTCCCAAAATGCAGAGAGACTTTCGAGGGCAGATCCGGGTTGGTTGGTCCGGAAAGTCATGGGAGAGGCAAGCTAAGTGAAATCAAATAAGATACTACTGCTACTATAGAATCCTATGAAGAAAGCATGGTACACTTTCTTTATATATCTCCTCCGTCTACAAGGGGAACAACTTAGCTTACAGCACAGCGTGTTCGCCACCACACCGGCTGGCTGGTGTATTGGCCTTACCGTAATAGGGCCGAGAAGTATGACCCTTCGATTAGAACGCCCCATATCTCGTGACATGTGAAGCATGGCATTTCCTTTTAGTTAGTCCGTCTATCTAACTTCTAACCAAAAAATGCATTCTTTATCAATCAAGTCCCATTCAAATCTTTGAGTGCATTGCCTCTTTGAGTGAAGAAGAGAAGGGCTTTGTATAGACACCCTTGAACCATGTTCGTCGCCCTAGGCTCACCATTATTCCATTTCATTCTATTTATGGGTTCGAGCTCCAAAGAACATATACATGGTCGGCTTACGTACGTCTCGTTGACCAAACGATAAGGTATACCACGCTCCCCTCTTTCTATAGAGGAGAGATAAAGAAAAAGAAAAGAGATATAGTGATCATGCTGTAAGACCTTGTTCGTTTCTACTTGAGGTTCGTTATTTTCCTCGGTTTTTTGACATTACATAAGGTAGCTTGCTTGCTTAGCGCTTGCGCATTGGATCTAATCAGACCCAAACTTGGATTAGAAAAAAACCTTTCCCTTATTATCCATAGTACACTTGTACTTCTTGATCTTTAGTGCGGATTAAGCCCAACAAATTAGTTTTTGAAAAGTCTCAACGTCCTTGTTGAGAGTCGCTTTGCGAGACGTCCAGTAGTCTCTGACTTTGTCTTCGAATCGTCAGTTTCAGCCCATTCCCAGCTTGCCTCGCTCTTAGGTTCGCCCTTCTACTTGACTAAGTAGTATTCTACTAGTGTAGTGGGTGTATGGTCCCGTCCTGCCCATGGTGGGGTCAGCTATGATATACTAAACTGATTCTTGGGGAAGTTCATCTACAAGATCTGGCGGTGCCCTCGTGGGCACGTTCCTCTCAGGGTCAGTCTGGTCTAATCGAAGTCAACTGACTCATATAGAATACGGGGTGAGTTTTCACCGAGTTGATCGCTTGAGTCTATAGGCTACCTCTCCTATCCACTTCTCTACAAGGTCGACTTTCTTCTTCCTTCAGATCGGGACAAGCCTTTAGGTGGTTTAAGTAGGTTGGGCTAGGTTAGGTTGATCTTTTAGAGTGATCTTCAATCAGGGTCCTCGCTCCCTTCATATGCCTTGCAACTTCATCTAAGTGGGTTTGGGCTAGGTCGTTGCACTCATGCCCCACCTTTTGGCACACTAACATCTCTTTTTTCCTATCAATTACACATTTGCTTTTTTGATCTAGGGGCGACGAAGTCAAGGAAAGTAGAGCTATTTAGCTACTTTATCAATTTCTAAATCCAAATAGGATATTGCCTCATTCGTAATTTCTACTTGGAATCAATCCTGACTTCAAGAAAGAAATTCTTGTTCCCAGGTAAAAGTCAGAGAAGAAATTGGTATAGGAAGAGGTAACCTCCTTATGGTCTGCCCGTCAGCCGACTTCTTGTGAATCACTCCCTCCCCTTCTTTCTAGTAGTCATTTATTTTGAGACGAGATATAGAACCTATCACATAATCTACCATTAAATCGCAGCCAATCAGTGAAGCTTTGCAAATAATTGGTTTTGGCAGAGAGGGGAAGAAAGGCTTTCCTAGAAGAAAGTAAGAAAATCAAGTCCTGCTATATCTTCTATCACTCTATTTAGTAACATATGCAGCTTTCTCTTGCCCGAGAATCTAATCTAGTCTGAGTTGACCGGTAGAACGAAGCCCTTTAAAGCAGGCATGGAAGGTCAAACTGAACCTGAAGGAACGAGATTTAGCCGATCTGATTCGATAGTCTCTTATTACAGCTGAGTTGTAAGAGAAGATGTTGGATAGATCCGGAGGAAAATAATAGGCTAGTGCCATTCCTTCTGTCTTTCATTTGACATCCTACACGTAACATTTTTCGATTGAAGGGCAGCCGCTCGAATCACTTTCTGCAATACACACAAAAAAGTCTTTTCTTGCACCAATTTCTGAGGGACAACCAGTGCATGGGGAAACTTGATTTAAGACTTTCTTTCCAGCCCCTTAACCGAAGCCCTTACTCAGACACCTCATCTCATTCTTGATGTCTTTTATATTCCTTTACACTTCCTTACCAGGGTTAGACTATCATAGGCCTCTCTTTCCTCTTGTCAGAAAGAACCGCTTGGCTTTGTCTAACAAAGGGAGTCTTTTGGCATTGCATCAAAAGCATTCTTTCTTTTTATAAACATTTCCATCCCTTGACTTCTGCCCTATGCTTTCCAACATTAGACTAATGATTTTTGGCAAGCAGGTTTTAGGGCACTAAATAAGGTAAGGCAAATCTCTCGAATACCAAACATAAGAGCTAACAAGCCTAGAAGACTATTATTAATGGCAGGCTAGGCTAATTCTCTTCAATGTCAGTACATAGTCAATTTTTGTCCATAGGAGCATTCCAGACTAAGAAAGAGGATCCAGGTAAGTTCCAGGACCATGTTGCTTCCTGCCAGTTCTCTTAAATGTGATTTTCTTGCTCCCTCACCTGCTTTGAGTTGTCAAAATTTGTGCCCTTTGTTCTAGGACTTATGTTCTTGCCTCTCCAATTTTTAGCCACCCAGAAAAAATAATCAATGAAAAAGCAAGATAAAGTGCTTTGGTGAATGAATCTCTTATGTACACCAATCCTAATCTACTTCTTTTTTCCCAGCCAGCTAATTAGATTTTGAAAAAGTCAAAGGCGTAGGTGGAAGCTCTCTTATCTCTTTTATAAATACCTCTTTTCAGGTTTGACGTATAATAGAGAAGGCTTAGCCAATTGAAGCGGGGCCGGGTTAACTGCAATAAAATGTTCCACTGTCGGGAACTCTCTTTACATTTTTATGACTTGAGTTGTGAGATAGCTAAGTGTAATAGGTCAAAATTTGTATTGATCCCTAGTTCAAGTACATGGCTTCATTTCTGACTTAGGTTAGCTAGAAAGTTTCAAAAGGCTTGCACTTTCTAAATTTTTCATACCAGATAAGTCTCTGAGTTAAGATGGAAGGATTTAGATAAAGCGCTAATTGAGGTCCCGTTGTTTTCTACTGGATTTGTATGAGGAAGATCAAAGAATTACGGCATAGGGTGGTAGAGTTTAGAGTGAAACATGGGCTTTGCGAATGCGAGTAAGGTTGCTTGCTTGGAATGAGACGTATTGGAAAGAAAGCTTGCTGATTGATGTCTAGCTAATTCGCTTTGTAACGATATCGCAGGGTTCTAGTGACTGAAATGAGCAAACGATGTGAGTATTATGGAGAGGAAAGATGCATGACTAGATCTGAATCTTATAATTAACTGATGAGTCAATAAGGAGATTATAAACCTTCCTTAGCTTATAGGACCAAATATATATATTCTTTCTTCACATACGAGTGATTTATTCTTATCTGTCTTTAATTTAGACACTAAGACTGAAGTATTATAAGGATATTCTATTGTATTGAGTGCAAGGCGTTTTCGTCCTCAGTCCGCAACTATTATTGAACGGCTCTTGATGGCCTTCTCCTTTTTCAAGGGCAGATTCTCTATTAATTTATACTGTTGTAATAGGTTCAGCTTCTATTAAAATCAAGTATTGAAAACCTATTCTATAGGGCTAGCTTTGGATCAATGTCCCCAAGGAGGATCCATGTGCCAAAACTTCCTTACTATGTCTATGCTCAGGTAGAAGATGATTCGAACCGACCTATGAGAGCAGTGGATTCTGTATGATATGAGAACGTCTGTTAGTAGCCAACATCTGTATCAGTAGCTGAGTCAATCGAAAGAAGGGCTCCTGAATTCGCTGAGGCCCAGCAATTCCTTTACATCAAGAGCCGTAAGAATTTGATGGCAACACGACACTCAAGAAGAAGACGTTTTTTTATTGGATGGTGGCAAGTTTTAGGTTCCTTTGCTTTTGGTACAATTAAAATCTCTAGGGTCTCAAGTGGAAGCAATTCAAGCGCATGTCGAAAGTTAGTGAGGAGGGATCACATCTTGGGAGTTTTTTATGCCCTCCTTCAGGTGTGTTAAGAGTCAGGTTCGATAGGACTAGGAAGAGATGGTAAAGTGATTCTACAATTGTAAGATAGGCTCATGAATTGCAAGTTAGAGCGCTAGTTCCCAGTTTAGCATTTGCATTTTCCTACAACCCCTGGCAAGGAAGAAGGATTATTGAAGGCAGTCTTACATTTAGTCGGATATAAAGAGTACCATAATATAGAATGGTAGTTCTTTCTCTTGGAGGAGCGCTAAGGCATATAGTTTCGGTGCTCAGAGTGTTTCTAGGATTGTCCTCAAATTGGAACAACAAGAATAGTGTGTGCCAGGTTTACAGCCAGTATAGTTAAGGGAAGGAATACTCAGAGTGAAAGTGGGGCTAGTAAATAGTGGGATTTTTTATCCAATGTTAATCCCTGCCTTTCTTCAGAGACAGTTCCGAGGAATGGAGTTGTAGTGTTTAGCTCATCTAATCTAGCTGGATTAGTGGAGTCTCCTTGTAAGGCAAATTTCTTCCCCCTAATAACCTGTTGGAGTCACATATTTGGTATAGGCGTGTAAGGATAGCTTCCGAAAGCCTTAATTTTGAATTATCCCTTTTTTCTTTGAGGTCAGAGTAGTGAGGAATTCCTTGCTAAGGGAGGAGATAGGAGGGACAACTCGAGCTTTCTTTCATATGCGGTCATGTAATATGTTTGATAGAGCTGTTATATGTCACGTAGGGGCGTTAAGGTTCGTTCCTTATCCATGCGAACTCTATTTTAGTTTGAGGAAGTTACAGGCTAGTTTCATTCCATGGATCTTTATGGAGTTTCCGGGCTTTGAGTCCAAGAAGTTTGTAAAGGATTCAGTCTTATTGTCAGCCTTTCCAGCAGGAAGATTTGCCAAGGCAATGAACATGAACTCTTTTCATCATATCATTCTGACGTCGAATTTCAGACTGAACCCGACTTCTCTTATCCCTCTTCCCTTAACTCTCGTGCGTGGTAGGGTGGGGCTCTAAAATACCATTTTCATTCGTCCTTGCAGCTCACTTCGTGAAAAGAAGGAGATCCATGCACTGAGTCGTCCAATAGTATATCCTAAGCTCCTTGCAAATAGGATAAGACTAATTTGGAATCAAAGCTAACAGCTCACCCGTGATACTCAATTCACAATTCACATTGACCTGACCTTCTCTACTTGACTCTACAGCATAGCTCGCAGACGTTAATCCTAAAAAAAAAAATATCTCGTCAAAATAGATCATCTCGAAGGATTCAATCCAGCCACGACTTTACCCTATTACTACCTAGAGGACGTAGCTGGCACACAAAACAAAGGAAAGGGGGGTTCGGGGTTGGCACATGGTCAGCGGTCGGTGGTGGACAAGTCAAGGCGCTTCCTCTTTTTGATAGATTCTTTATAGACATAGACATGCGAGTGGAGAAGGAATTATGATATGCTTGGCTCTTTCTTATCTGCTTGTGGGAGTTGCAGAAGCGACTACAAATTTGGGAATTGAAAGACCTGATTTTATTGAATATTAATATGAATCAAAATCCGTATGGTCATGCGGTTTTTACAGGGTAGGACGTAGAGATACAGATGGTGAGCATAGTGGAACAAGGCTCATATCAACAACTCCACCTGAAGAATATATGGAATGAGCAGTTTACGTATTTTAGAAGTCAAGAAGCCAGATCGAAGTCAACCACATCCCACAGCCTCTTATTGGATCTCGCTTGGGTTGTCCTTGGCAAATCCTTAGAGCATTATAAGCGAGCTTCCATCTATACTTTTGTCAAAGACGCCTTATTCTCTTTGACTTTTCTTTCTCAATTCTAGCTTTGAGCCCTTCCCTTTGACTTTCTTATTTAACTTAATGCTTTAAAAGGCCAACCATTGAGCCGAGCGCTAAAGCCCTATTACACCTAACCACGAAATTCTCCCATATTTCAGCGAAGCCAACACTCCGCTTGGAGGACAACCACCAACTTCCTACAGTACACCCTTATCTGTCTGGGGCACGCACCTTCATTCAACCATGTGAGCGCGTAACCAGATAGTCGAGTGCTTAGCTTACAACGCCTTATTCGTCTTCGGTCGATCAACCCTATACTATAAGACGAAAGCAGCTAAGACTGACACTACCTCACCTGCTGATGTGGACTATGATTTTGATTTCAATAAGCCCAACTTAAATAGTTAAGAGATTTTTTAAGGGACATTCTAGTTTTGCGAGATATTTCGTTGTTGGACAAAGATCAAATTGTTTAGGGTTTAGGGTTTCTCGATCTTCCACTGCCTTCCTCTGATGGATAACTCCTTTCTTTCCCCCATCTATCGGAGACTTGAATGAATGCCCCGGTGGATCCAACTATTTCATACCCTGTCCCTGCAGTGATATGGCTGGATGCATTGCTTGAAATTCCTGCTTTACTGGTGTTGCCCCTTGAGAAAGAATCTGATTCTATTATCAAAGGTATTCTCATTCAGAGATCTTTCTTTCATTTCCATGTGGGGGGAGGCTGCTGTGCTGGCTGCTGGCTGATTGGTCCTCATGTCGATTGAGAGAAGAATGTGCAGGACAGACGATCTGCTGAAATGTATGGCTCGGGGTTGGCGATACGTGAAGTTATGTTTAGTAGGAGTTCTGGAGAACGGGGTGTACAGACCTTAAACAATGAAGTATTGAAGCTTCGGTAGCGAGAAGCAAGCATATGGCATATATCTATTTCAAGTAAACATATAACGGTTCGCTCGACTCACTTAGGTTTTTGTTAGATGGCGCATATCCCCAACCACACCAACAACAGGCTGTTGGAGACTTGCCTTTAGGCTACTCAACCTACGGCCGTGAGAATTGAGCATTATTTGCCTATGAGGTCTTCTTTCGTTTCCTAAAGCACGCTTCTGTAAAGTCATACCATTTCTCCTTTTCTACCATGAGGAATTGAGCTTTATCCGCTTCAGAATAAGGAAGGTCAAGGGAAAGATAGCATAGCCGGGCCGGAGGATAGAATGTCTTTCACTTTTTCTATTTCTAAAGAAGAGTCGAACACAAGAAACCAAGCCTAGTCTAAAGAGATAGAAGTCTCGCTCGGCTAATTAATCAGATTCAGCTTATTTGAAACAACTAGGACGAGTGACTTCATTCCTCGGCTAACCAACCCTTGAATTCCCAAATTGAAATAGGGCTACAGACGATCTACTGATTCTTGATCCTTTACGGATGTAAATGAGAAGAGAGGGCATGTCACGATGCTAGAGTTGACGGTGTACCCCACGCCTATAAGGATCATTTTCCCTTTCAACAAGAAGGTGAAAGTTCACAGGGGGCCTAATCCTATTTGATGAAGCTCTTGAGAGATTCAGGGTCTTGGACTGATCCCTCCGAATGATTAAGACTAAAATGCTTAGTTTCTGTCTCCGAGTCTGACTATTTCCTTGAGTCTGGTGATGAGTCGTTTGATCTCGATGCCATAACCCTCGATGAACTTGGTGATTGTATTCTTTCTAAACTGAACATGAATGAAATTCTTTCTGGTTCAGAGTCTCTTTTGCTTGCTGATGTTCATGATGATGATTAATTGGTTAATGTAATCATTCAACTTATAATGAATCATAGGAAGGCCTAGACTTAGAAGATCAGAAATGATTAAAGGAGTGTTTCGAATAGGTTAAGGTCAAACCTCAAGATCGTGCACAACCTGCCATGGATGGAACGGAGACTGTTAACTTAGGTACCAATGATGAGATCAAGGAGGTCAGGGACCACATGAAAGGCCTAGGGGGAGTAGTTGATAGCTCTTATGAAGGATCGAAGAGCTTAGTGTGAAACTAAGGATTAAGAAGGTTTCCACCTGGCATAAGCTAAGATACCTCGCTCATTAATCACTACCCCCTACATGGTCAACTCTAGCGGGGTTAATGTATTTGAATGAATCATATATTCATTATTACGCATAGAGATACCTATTGATAGTGGTTTGTTCATGCGTCAATAGTAGAGTAGCTATTAATATAGTTTCAGAGAAGTGACAAAATCATCAAAAAGCAAGGCACTCAAGCTTGACGTTATTACCTCTCAATTGGTAGGAAAGATTTGAGACTGGAGCATACGCCTTCTTCCTCTATGGATAGGGCGACGTGACACGGGTTAGAAGGGAGAAGAAATTGATCACATGTCCTCTTCTCAACAACCTTTACCACATCAGTAGATAGAGTCGATTTCCTATCCTTGATAAACTCTTGTTCTTTTGAAATGTCGTCCAGTCGAGGTGCCTGAATAAATGAATTATCTCGAGACATCATTCGAGTTAGCATTCAAGTATGCATATGAGTTTGCGCAGTACAAGGGAATTCCTACTTTTCTCAAACTAAGTGGAGTAGGTGACTTGTTGGTGCAATGTGGGTCTGTTTTAACAACAGAAAATTGCCTGTCATAGTCCCGTCAAACCTCTGCTTGTGATTTAGATAGCCAGAATGATGACTGATAGAATAGGCAAGAGCCAACAGCAAATACAATTCGAGGAGCGGAATCTGGATATGATGTTAAGATCTTGATTCTTTCTTAAGCTTAGCTTAACGGAAAGAGGCATACAATTCAATGAATATTTCAATGTGACTCTCGTATTAACCATCTGATGCATTACTAATGTTAGAATTCATTTTTGAATGGCGCGTAAAAGAATGTTCTTACATTACGGACTTGGTCTTACCTTTTTGCCCAACTATTAGAGCGTGAGAATTTGTATAAATTAGAATAGAAAGAAAAATTCACTCAGCATTTTGAAAGGCCTCAACAGTAGATACTAACAACGCCTATTTAGCTATCAAAGAGAAAACCGCAACTAGCTTAGATTCTGCCGACTCAGATCAGATGCTGGTGGTCTAACTTGAATGGAATATCCCGAACAAGACAAAAGTGCCGATTGACTAAGAAGATGGGCGTGCCGGTTTGAGGGCCTACATCGACTAGGCCTCCCTTTGCCCTCAGTTAGCAGGGGAAGCGATCTGTCTTAAACAAGAATATTGGCCCGAATGATATTGAATGTGAATGAGTGATATGGGAAGAAGGGATAATTTCTTGTACGTATGATATGGGGTCTAGATTCGTTATTAATGAATGTCTCCTCTGGGCGTTTCTTTTGGGGATTGCCCTTCATAAGGAGATTGTTGCCTTCCTCGTTCAGTGCTCCCTCTCAATCAATGCCAGGGAATTGAACTATGATAAATGGACTTCAAGAATACATAGATCTGGAGATAAGCCATTTAGATAGACCGATTCCAATATAAAATAGCGTCCCGCAAACTACCGGGAAACCGACTACATAGGTAGGGGGCGTGCTGACATGCTTGACTTTTGGTCTGCTAGCTGAGCCATAAAGACTTCTTCATTCAACGGATTGAATTCATTCATTCATTCACTGGCTTGACTCTCTAAGAAGGTCGATCCAAAGCCATTGCTTGAAGCGATTTCCTTGACCGAAGTCTGCTACCGAAGTGGGCACACAACCAACTGGAAGTCAAATTCAAGATGGTGGTCGATTATTCTATTAATCAGTAGGAATCCGCTTCTCCATCCCCTTCCTACAAGACCGCTTATTTGATTCTGCTCTCTCTTATATAAGTTCATTTCTGATTCACTTCTTCCCATTCATTCCGAGTGGAAAAAGTCTGATTATTTCTTTGCAAGCATTACAGAAGATTCATTAGCTAATTCAAATCATCATACCTCTGGGCACTTTACTGAGTAACGTAGGAAGTGAGTTAGTCAGTCAGTAGCTAGAGTGAGGGAAGACAGGAACGAGATCAGAGAGAAAGATGAGTTTGATTCATAAAAAAGAAAGTCTTATCAGTAGAACGCTTTAGTTGAAGGGTCTCGTATCGAAAAACTTGCTGGGATTGAAGAACATCCTGAGCATAGGCTCGTCAGAGGGAAATTAATAGATGAGCTCCACTTCGCCTTGCTTCTTTGTTAGCTTTCTAGCATTGCATTAGCGAGCTAATTCCAATTTCCTTAAGAAGGGCCTCTAACACCTCAAACAGGTATAGGTAATTCCAGGAATTACAATGCTCAGACTTCACCAACCAAGGGTAAGGAAGTCTCCCCAATATCAATGCTCAACAACCGGACAAACAGCCCTACACAGAGCTAGGCATGCCGCTGGGCGTGGTATACAAGATAGCATGACGTAAAGGAATTATTCCGAATCCAGAATCAAAAGCCTTAGGAACAAAGCTTGAGGAAGACTGTGACTTCCTTAAAGAAAGGGCATAAGACTGATATGTGTAGAACTCTCAGAAGAGTGGTCCAGGATCTCATAGATAATGGATCAATAATTCCACCATCACCTAACTAAGTCAAGTGTTACTGCGAATCCACTTCCTAAGCACGAGGCTACCTCGAGGATGATGATGAGATGGACTATACCTACCTATAATCAATCTTGAAGAGAGGAAGCAGAAAGGGTAGATGGGACAGCCCTCGGGGAAATTGAACAATAAGGTGTTCTACACTGCACCACCTCATGCGAGCATACCATAGGAATCCATCATTCCAACGGGATGGGGTCCAGATGTTGAAGAACAGGACCGTCAAAAGGAAGATATGGACATAGACATGGACTGGGATGAGTTTACTTACGCCATGACCACTGGGATTTCTTCATAGACGAAATGGACTTAGATGACTTACCAGCACCTAGTGACAATGATTGTATGGTGCTTAACCTCAACGAATTTATTGAGGAAGACTGCATCAATGCCATCACTAGAAATAAAAGGCAGTACCCATCGCGAAAATCAAGCTTGATCCAACGCCAGAAAGAAGAGGATCTTATCCTCAAACAACTAAACTAAAAAAGACTCATGCTAATATCTCGATCTGGAGTCTTATATAGTCCTCATACCAACCATCGCCAAGCCCCTTGAGTAAAGCACACAATTAGTGCTAAGTACCTAGTAAGACTTCGCCAGAAACATTGGTGGCAACATTGATGAATGCTACTAGGACAGCCGCCACTTCATTGACAAAGACCTTGTCTCAGGTAGAAGTTCTCACTTCAAGGCACTGTACATTAGAGTAATGGCTTGTGGAAAACCCTACAAAGAAAGTCAAATGGTACTCAAAGACAATGGCTCAGCTTTGAATGTCTGTCCACTAAAGGTTGCAACTAAGGCTTGAGGCATCATTTTTCACTTTTTCTGACCTGATTGTTCAGTCGAGAATACCAAAAGAGAGGTCTTAGGTGTAGCCACCTTGGATGTGAGCATTGGATCGCATGATCGGGAGAGCATGAAAATTCTTTCCTCAAACTACTTTGACTTTACAGTACTCAATTTCATCGAGCCTGCATGTTTGAATCTGTTACTTGGTAGACTATGGTTGCACCAAACAAAAGGGGGGCAAGGCCATCCTCTGTGCACCTGAAACAAGAATTCCCCCTCGGAACTTCCTTCTGTGGTAACCAGGGATTTGCATGGAAAACATGGCAAGGTCAATAATGCCCCCCAGTACTATAAATCCAACCTGAGGCTTCTTTTGTCGCTTTATCTTTATCCGGGTTTGATTTCGACACAGTTCAAGTTTTTGACCATTTGGATAGTAAGGAGCTCATTGGTCTTTACTTTGACCCATATGCAAATCACGCAGTGACTAACATCATGAGGAAGATTGATTACTTCCCATGGTTGGGGTTAGGGAAGAATCAGCAAGGCATAACAGAAATACCAGAATACCCAACCTTTATACGGGAAAGGATACGCTCCTTCGAAAGAAGATCAAAGGGAGCGAGAGGAAAGAATCCAAAGTTGGGTCTTGGCCAAAAAGAATGGAATGGCTAGACTTTTGATTGGAAAATGCGCCCCTACTTCAATACCCTTAACGGTTACTTTCTCAAGGGGCAGATTTTCTTTTTGTGGCTTTCCTGAGCCTTGGTATTGCCCTACTACTTAAAAGAGAATGCTGGGGTTTGATTTCAATCTTCTTCGATACCAGCCTCAAGCTAGAAGACTGTGAGCCGGTGCAGCTGATGGAAAAGGATTGGGAAGAGAACATGGACTCTCTTTGAGAATGTTTATGTCCTTGAAGATGGAGATGAAATTGAGCCAATAGGGTTGATTCGGTCTTCCACTCCAGAATTGGTACCTCGCAGAAGAGTCCAGACCTATGCATCTAGAGTCAGAACTAGAGTCTGATTCTGAAACCGAGTCATAGTGTTTGAGTCCAACTCTTCCTTGTATCTGTCTGAGTCTGATAGTGAATCTCCTTTTAAAGAGGTAACCTCTTCTTTTTACCCTTTTTTTGAACGAGGGGGTTCAGTAAGCAAATATTGGGTGGGCTACAGCCTCTTTCTTTTCTTTTCCGAACAAGCTACAACTTTTGAATCAAAGCCAGGTCACTCTTTCTAAAGAGAATCAAATCTGATTATGAGAATGAAATCTTCTCCGGGATTCTCTTTTCTAAGTGCCTTCAAGCACTTACTCAATGCCAAACAAATGAAAAGAGTCCTAGTCTACCACAGCTGAATGCGTACTTTTCTAGTTAGCCCGTCGATAGAGAAGGAAAGGAAAGAAAAATGACTTGCTTCAACTGAAGGAATGTCCCATGACTCAGGCATTCACTTGCTGCTGATTCGGCCATAAGAACTGACTTAGCGACAACGAGGTTTGAAATCAATCTTTGCTTGATTGATCTTGCACTTTCATTTCAAGTAGTGCTTGAGAGAGGAAATGGCAAAGCCAAGAACCAAGCTGACTGAATGAAAGCTAACAATTTCATTGCCTCACAACCTGAATGCCTGCTTCCCGATCTAAACCTGGATGACTGAATTTCCTATGCCCTATTCACTCTCTTCCTTCTCATTCATTGATCTAAAACAACTCTTGCTTGAAAGGACAGTTGAATTAATAAGGTGCTCCAACTCAAAATAGAATGTTCCTTTCACAACGCAAGGCCAATATCTTTCATAGCAACCAAGGATGAGTTCGATCCATTAGTTCTTCTCTATGGCTTCTTTTTCTATTTAGTAGAAAACCTGGTTTAAGGTGTCCCCATTTTCTTGATA
This sequence comes from Cucurbita maxima, assembly GCF_002738345.1. NCBI lineage: Eukaryota > Viridiplantae > Streptophyta > Magnoliopsida > Cucurbitales > Cucurbitaceae > Cucurbita > Cucurbita maxima. The sequence goes on from NW_019272073.1 coordinate 82,548, forward strand.
CTCGATAGAAGGGCCGATAAAGGCCAGTCGGCGATACGGCTATTTATTCACAAAATTTTCACTTCTGTGTTAAGAGTTATATTTCGCGAAAGCTTCTTCTCTAGATTCCACAAGTAAAGGGTTCGGATCAATAGGCTTTGCCCAACCCCCCCTCAAGAATCGCGGAGTCAGGTAGATCAATAACTTGTACATATCTCCGGGAAAAAAATATCTCATCACTAAACCTCATAATATCCCATCCGAGGTCTTAGTCGAGACTTGGCTTTACGCCCTTTGATCTTTCATTTTTCGTTTTAGTCAAATGTCTCCAGTGCAAGGCTATCTTTCTTTCATTCCAATTTTCCATGATTGACATTCCTCTGTATTCTGTTGTGCTCAGCGAATGGATAAAGCCCAGGATGGGAAGTTGCATCTCTTTCGGAGTTGAATCAGGAATCCTACTCGAAATCAGAATCGAATCACACGCTCTCATAGAACGAAAAACTCCATAGCCGCCTAATATGAAAAGTTGATAAAGTCGTCTTGTACTACATCCGTAAGCCTTCCATGTATTGCATTCGTTCGTCAGGGAATGTTAGCCCCTATTGGAACTCCAATCAAGGTAATTTGACTTCTACGTACAAGTGGACCAGCCAGTCCGTCCGTCTGGTAATTGATTCTTTATTCAAGGTCGTCCTAGTTTTCCAATTTCTCTGTCCTAACAGCGTTCGAAGCCCTTGTTTTAGATTCATTCTTTCTTATCTCTCTTTTGAGTGTGGTATGAGTCTAAGTGTATTAGTGTATAATGTATAAAGAATTTGCTTCCGTCTTTTGTGTAATCAGATTCTACTTGATTTGATTTGCCAAGGAAGAACGAAAAGGATTCTTGCAAGCGGGCAAACTTGAGCTTTTTCTTCCTTCCATGCTGCTTTTCTATCTAGGATCTAGCTGGATTCGCAGCTGATGCCAACAACGCTTTGGTTGCAGGTCGCTTTAGGTTTCATTCCAACACCTCAGTGTGTTGCAAGGGTGATACGCTTCGGGAGAGGTCCCCAAAGAAAGATTCGATCTGTCCTCCAGAGTGCGCTTTCGCATACCCTGAAGAGATTTGAATGAAGACTCTTTCTAGAAAGGATGGATGCGCCAGTCTCTCTCATACCTAACAAAGGTACTGTCAGGTCGCTTTGGCACCTGATGCTAGATTAGACAACTTTATAGACAGTCCAATGTTTATATGAACATGGCACGAACCAAAAGTGGATGTGACAACTTGGAAGTTTGGTATCATATTCCGTATATTCAATTGGTTTGTCGAGCAATCAGGACCTTCGTGTTCTGATTGGCCAGGTAGAGTTGCATAGTGATAAGTCCTTGGGAGGAGATTGATCCTCTCCGAATAGACTATCAGACTATAAGACTTTATAGAAAGAGATGCCCCCAATGCGGTAATAGTCGGTAGAGACCCACGTAATTCAAAATAGGTGAACTTGCTAGAATGCTGTTTAATAAATATCAGTAACTGGCTTAAAAAGCTCTATCCCCTACGTCAGCTGGCTGAAAAAAGCAATTTCTCCGAAGGAAATTGAAACAAGTCCCAACCACGAGGCTTTGCCGCGAGAGTTTTGACATTAGTGATTTGCTCTAAATCTGGCCTATAAACCAAGGCAAATAGCCCATAAAACATATGAATCCGACTGATCGGACCGAACTGCCAATGAAATCAATTTAGCCAGTTAAGCTAACAAGAAATAAATAGATCAGAAATCGAGTTTGAAGGCCCGTGAGTACGGGAACTGGTACGGTAGGGATGGTGCGAGATGGCTTCGTCTTGTATCCTAGCAGAAGATCCCGGCAAGCAGCATTTCTTTCCTCGGTAAGGCCCACGGAATCCCTCTTATTAGGTATTTCTGATACCATTACTATGACAACAATAAACAAAGAAGAGGAATTCTTAGTCAGATTTCAGTAATGAAATTCAAAGATATAGCTAGTCAAAACAGTCTCGGTCTAGAGTCTTTATACGTTATAGGGATACAAAAGTATAGAATCGTCTACTTATACTGGGTAGAGGCACTTAGGAAGCATCCTAAGGAAAATCCCATGATAGAGAGTGGGCAGCGCTGGGAGATCTAACTCTTATCAATGTCGTTCACTAGCTGTACTTGTCGCAAGGGGCCAAAAACCGCTCATATCAGGTGCAAAGTATAAGGAAAGAGCATAGACTGACCTCAATAATGTTCGCAATCAGACAGATGATCTAGATCGAAAGAATACCCAATATCAGATTCATCTACGCTGGCAAAAGCAGTTGAAGAGCAATTGTCCAATCGCGAGGCTTCCCGCGAGAAGGGTTTTTGTTTTCGCTTTCCTTTTGAGTCTATCAGCTGCAACAAGGGCTTTAGGACCTCCTTTTCTCTCCTCCTTCGAGTGAAGGGACTATACAACCTCCCTTTATCAGTCAGAGCAGAATCTTTAGTGGTTGGTTCTCTGCCTTCCTATTCTAAGAAGTATAAGATCTTACCTACTGAACTAATCCCAAAGGAACAAATCAAGCCTTCTTGGTTCGCCTTTGTATTGATATGGCACAATAGTGTTAAAGGGAATCTATTCTCTATATGAGATGCGGCTGGGATCGATAATTGATTCGAGAGAATTATACTAGCTTGAATGAAGCAGGAATAGTTCCAATGGCACTTATCCAGATTCCTAATGGATTGATTCCATCAAAGGGGATAGTCTCGCACAGGTCGTTTTCTACGTGCTGTATTTCATTTACAACTTCAGCGAGCGCACCAGTTGGTCAAGTGTTTCCTTTCCTCTATAAAGTGTTCTCCCTCTTCTGTGAAGTTAAGGGACCCGACTCTTCCTTAAAACTAGAACAAAGAGAGTTTCACTTAGAACGAAGGGTGAAAATCTTGCCTTGCTTGCCTTTCTTTCTAGTCTGGTGTGCTTCTTTGGTTGTCGTGTCAAACTTGCAATTGTAATTCTTCTTTTGCGCTACCTCCTGCTTCTACAGAAGATCGATTGGTGGGAACCAAAGACTATCGGTTCTTTATTCCCCAAAGGGAGTTGTTGTCGACCCATCATAAAGATAATCAAGATATCCCAGGACGGATTCATGACTAGCGTGAAAGTATCGAGAATGTAGAATTTCTTTCTTAAGGCCGGCCAACTAATGCCTTTTCCCGTCTATGATTCGAGAGGATTGAAAAAGCTCACCATGGCTCATGAACTCCAACTAAAAATCAAAACTACAACTCCCTTCTCTATCTCACTTCTCTATTTCACTCTCAGGCCAGATTGAATGAATTCAGGAATGCATTTTCTTTTCTTTTAGCTATTGTATCTTTAGCCGGGTCTGGAAGGTATTCAATTGCTAGAGTGGCTAGCCTTGGCTTAGCAGCTCGAGATGAATGACGGGACTGATACTGATAAGGAGAGGGTAGGGAGTTATTCTTTAAGGGCCTTCGCCAGCAGTTGCTGTCTTAGGATTGAGACCGATAGGAAGAGGTATGAGATCACTCTTTCTAAGAGAGATACAAAGTTTTCCGATAAGAGGAGTGAAGGAAGGCTCCAAGTCTATCTATACAGCCTAGTATCGCATACTCTAAACTTGTAAGGAAAGAGAGGCCTTTCTCCGATCATGCCTTATCCATCCATGTCATTCCTCGCCTTCGAGCTCATGTTTACGTTCTAAAGATAGATTCTCCCTAAAGGAGTTTAATCCCAACCCATTTCCATTTCTCCCATCAAGCAAGCATCAGAGGTTGTCAAAGCCTGTTTTTCAGTAAGAAAGCTTAAGAAAGAAAGAAAGAAAGAAGGACTAGTGAAAGGAAGCACTATTGACTTTAGCAAGAGTCTTGAAAGCATTAGTCTTTTAAGTCAGTTTCTTGGCAGGAATCTAACCTAATCAAAAGCATTAGTCCTCCGGTTTCAAGGGCTAATTTTTTATAGCGGTCCAGGCATGTAATTGTTTAGCCTTTTAGTGTTGTCCCCAAGGATCTTTCTAGTTGCTTCTTTCCTGTAAAAAGTATACTCGGTTCGGAGTGATCTTGCATATGGTTGTAATAAGTAAAGAGAACAACCATTGATTGAGAAAGGAATTTCTGCTACAGCTTTGTTGCTTCAGTTTAGCAGTCCACGTTAGCAAGCAGTCCAACTATGGCTATGTAAAACCTTATGCAACTGTTTTCAGTAGTACGCCTAGAAAAAACCAATATCTTTTTTCCTAAGCTAAGAGTGAAAAGGTACTGGTACAAAGATCTTAGCCTTTCAAAAGAGATGTGCGAACGCTAGTCCTGACTTGAGTTGAGTAGTCATCAATAGAAAGATACAAAAAAACATAAAGGAATGCTTAGATTCACTCTGGTATACGCTCCAAAGCCAAGTTTGACGAAGGGATCAGAAGGTGATTTTAATGCCTCACACAGGCAATTTTGCTAGGCTCAGCAGATAAGACAGGATTGAACTAAGAGAACGACTATTCCTATCATCAAGAAAGTAGGCTTCATCAATGAATTACTTGACCCTGAATAATCTCAAAGTGCATCCTTTAAAGCGGGGGGCCAGGCTCAACTACTTAACTAGTACGGAGCAATGTCCCTATGCTATCTTTGTCTCCCTTTACTTAGTCTTTGTCTTTTCTTTCCTTGATTCTCGTCCTTGGTCCTTCTTTCTCTTCTTGCTCAAGGTGGTCGATTGCTGCTGTCGACTACCTATGCCTGCCTGCTTCTTGCTCGACTATCTTTTTGCGCTCTGTCGAATTCCTATTTTCCTGAATCCTATTAGAATCCAAGAGAGAAATTGGAGAGGAGAGAGCGAGACTGTAAAGGTAAAGAAAGGATAGGTGAACCCGAGTTCAATAGTGAAATCAAGAAAATTAATCTTTCTTCTTCTTTTCTTACTGTTCAATCTGGTGAATGAATCTTCAGTCTTTGTTTACAGTTCGTTCAAGAAAAGAGCTATTGAACCTATTTACCAAGTTCCTGAAGTACTGAAGGAGAATGAATCTTGAGTCTTGACTTTCAACACTTTTAGAAGGCAGGTTCAGGTTTTCTCTTGAGTCTTTCCTTGAAACACTTTCAGGTTCAGGGTCAAGAACAAATCAAGAATGAATCTTCCTGTTCTGTCGAATGAATAAAAAGAGTTCAAGCAAGCAAGAATGGAGAAGAGAAAGAATGAATAGGGGAAGGAGTTAAGGTTTCGTCTTCCTATTCCGGATATTCTTACTGAGTCTTGCTTTCGTTTCGTCTTAGTCTACCGGGAAAGAATAAATAGGGTCAGGATAAAGAATCAATCAATAGGTTCAGTAGTTTACCGTGAAAGAAGGGACAGGTTCAGGGGCAGTTCAGTCTCATTCATCTTTCGTTTCGTCTTTCCTTCCGGTTCCGGTTCAGGTTTTATTTTCGGTTTCGTCTTTCAAAGCAGCTAATTCATTGATTATAGAACAGTAAAGGAGAATTAATCTTGCTTTCGGCTTTCAAACACTGTAAAGGTTCAAGAGTTAAGTCTCATTCATCTTTAGTCTTTCCTCTCCCTTCTTTCTTTCAAGGTTCAGTAGTGAAGTTAATCTTTCTTCTTTCCTTACTGTTCTGTCTCATTCATTTAATTCTTCTTTGATTGACTCTCCCCCCCTTTAAACAAATACTGTAAAAAAAGGAGTTCAGTCTCTTTCCTCTCCCTGATTTTCTTCCTGGTCAGTCGAATGAATCTTAAGTCTCCCTAATTTCACTGTAAACTCGAATGAATCGAGAGTTGAGTCTTTACAGTGAAAGAAGCAGAGGTTCAGGGGAAGGTTTTCTCTTTCGTCTTTGTTTACAGTTCAAGAATAAATAGGTTCAGGGGAGAAGCTGATAGTGATAGTTTACTACGTTCAGGGTCAGGATCAAGTAGAATTGGGTGTTCCGAAGCTTGACCTTTCATCCAGCCTATCTATTTCCCTTGTTCAAGAGTTCAATCTGTCGAATAAGGAGTTGAGGATTGACTTATGAATTACCTGTAACCCTAAATACCTAAAAAATATCCCTAAAAATAGACAGAAGATAGAATTTATTCATAAATGGTCTTTACAAGAAAAAGAGTGTTTGAGGGTAAAGGATAATTAATCGGAAAGGTGCGAAGCAGTGAGACCGATCCTTGTTTACCTCCTTCAATCCGAGAAAATGGCCCTAAATACCGGGAAAATGGACGAAAATATCCCAAAAAATAGATAGAGGATAGCATTTTATCCAAAAAAAAAATAGACAGAGGATAGTAAAAATAATCAATGGTCCTAAAGAGGGAAAGAAGTAGGAGTCTTTGTCTTTGTTTTCTCTCCCTCCCTTCATTCATTCTCTATCGGTTAAGGAGTTCAGTTTCATTCTTTTTTCGTCTTGACTGACTGTTCAATCAAAGACCTATTACCTTGTCTTGTTCAATGACCTCAAAAATAGGGTGAAATGAACTCAAAAATAGGGATTTTATCAAAAAAAAAAAAAATAGACAAAGGATAGCATTTTCAAAGAAATGGTCCTTAAAGAAGAATGAAGAAAGAAAGAGTCTTGTCTCCCTTCCCTGAAAAGACTATAAACTCTCATTAATCTTGTCTGAGTCTTCTTCCTTCTTTCTTTGATTTACTCGACTGTAAAGTTGCTAATTAATTTCTTCTCCCTTCACTATTTCTTTCACCTTTTTTTTCTCAGTAACATAGGTTCAGGTCAGCTAATAGAGTAGAGGTTCAGGTTCAGGTTTCGGAGCTCAGTTGCTTTACCCACAAGTTCAGTCTCATTCTTCTTTCGTCTCATTCATCGTCTTAGTTTACAGTGAATAAATCGGAAAAGGAGTGAACCCTTGTTTACTGTTCAAGAAGAAATAGGTTGAGTCGAATGAATCTTTCATTCCCTTACACTGGTAAAGTTTCATTCTTCTTGAGTCTTTCCTTGAAACACTTGAAGGAGGTAATCAAAGCCTATTTACCAAGGAAGGGACAAGTTTAGGAGTGAAGGAGAGAAGCAGAGGTTGGTTCAGAAAAGAGCTACTTTTACCTCCATAAGGCAAGCAAGGTAATATTGGAAAAGGAATCTTGAGTCTTGACTTCCGACAATGAATAGGTGAAAGAAGAAATAGGTTCCGATGATTGAGCTTGACCTGATTCTCATCCAGCCTGTTCAGTCTCATTCATCGAGAGTTGAGGATTGACTTTCTCTTTGTCTCTGTCTTTTACCGAGTTCCATCTGTCGAATCTTGAGTTCAGTCTTTCCTTCAGGTTCAGTACCTAATTCATTTACTCTTTCCTTCCTGTTCACTCTCATTCATCTTATCTTCATCTTCTTCCTTCTTTCAAACATTGTAATATCGGTTCAGGAAGTAGCTCAGATCATATGGGTTCAGTCGCTTTACTTACCTTGTTCAATCTGGTTCAGGAGAAAGAATAAGGATAGGTGGTTCAGTAGTTCAGTCTCATTCATCTTTCTTACAGTCGAGTAAAAGAGTGAAATCCGGAAAAGGAGTTAAGTCTCATTCATCTTTCTTTCATTTGTTGAGTCTTGAAGAGATTCAAATTCAATCAAAGCAAAGATTTGAAACCGAGGTTACAGTTTAATCTGGTGAAGGATAATTAAGTAAGAGGAAAGGGGCGAAGCTGTGAGACCGACAGGTTCAGGGGCGAAGCTGTGTGACAAAGGAGAGGGGCGAAGCTGTGAGCGAGTTTACCTCCAGAAATAAGGGAAGGGAAAGAAAAGAGATGAATCTTTCTTCTTCTTTTACAGTTCAATCTGTCTGGTTCAGTAGCGAAGGGAAGTCGAATGAGTGAAATCAGTAGGATCAGTCTAATGAGTCTGACAGTGAACGAGAATTCTTATTGAGTTGAGTCTTGACTTCATAATTACCTCGGCTAAAAATATCCAAAATAATAGACAGAGGATAGAATTTTCAAAGAAATGGTCATTAAAGAATCATGAATAAGGGAAGGGGTATTTATCTTTGTTTACAGTGTTTGAAGAAATAGGGTCAGGAGTGAAGGGAATATAGGTTCAGGGGAAGGTTCATCAATAATAGTCTTGTTCTATTTTGTCTAATTCTTCTTGAGTTTCGTCTTTTCTTTCAACACTTTCAGGTTCAGTAGTTCACTCTCATTCATAAGAAGTCTCCCTTCTCTTTCCCTTCTTTCTTTCATTGTAAAGTCTAATTAAGCTTTAGATTCTTTCGTCTTTCCTTTCAACACTTTCAGGTTCAGTAGTTCACTCTCATTCATAAGGTAAATTGGTGAAGTAGCTAATTCATTTTCTCTTTCTTTCACTGTTCAGTCTAATTCTTCTTTCGTTTCGTCTCCCTTCAAAGACTGTAAACTCTCATTCATCTGGCTTTCGTCTTTCTCTTTTTCTTTTACCAACTGTAATGTAAAGGTGAAGTAGCTCAAGTCATAGAGATTCTGGTTCTGGTTCCGGAGTTCACTCTCATTCATCTTTCTTTTGTCTCCCTTCTGTCTGTTTCCCTTTTGACTGTTGGATCTTTCAATGCACTATTATATCCTTTCTTTCTCGTCCTGATACCCGAGTGAGGAACCCTGCGACGCCTGGGGGGCCCGAACCTTCCTTTATACACTGGGAGTTTTTTAAGGGACTCTAACTTATTGTTTGCTTGCACCAGGGATGATCAATCGCCATAATGCCGAGAGCCAGCCAAAGCTAGGCCAACCTACGCCTTTTCCTCACCGTCACTGCCATCTCACGACTTGGATTCGAACCAATGAAGCTACTTTCCCTCTAGTAGATCGGGAGTGGGTCTGTCGTCCTTCTCATTATAGTCCTCCTAAAATCAATAGCATTTCGTCGGAATAGATCCTGTCTTTTCACCTTAGTAGTCCAATGCATAGTCAGTACTATAGCGCCAATCATGGCTACTAATAAAATCAGACTAGAAACCAAAAACAAGATGGAATAGTAGGTATAAAGTAAATTGCCCAATGTTTCCAAATTAGTCCAACTGCGTACCTTTCCGGCATAAACCGTATATCTCAGAGAGGTCGTATTTCTTTGGGTTGATAGTAATGGAATGGTTTCATTATCTAAAATGAAGAACATTTCCCACCAAAAGATCAGTCCAATAATACCACTCACTGGTAAATAGCGCAAGAGTGATTCGTGAATCTCCGCTATTTGAATATGGAACATCATAACAACGAATAGGAATGAAACGGCTATAGCTCCTATATGAACTACTGGGAAGATCATAGCAAATAAGCGAGACCTAACAAAAGAAGTAAACCTGAAGTGTTGCGAAAGACTGGGATGGGAAACAAAACGGAATGTACCAGATTTTTAGCACGTACAACCATCAAACCAGAGACCAAAGCTAGGCCCGACAAAACGGAAAGTATCATGGTATGTCGTCCTTCCTTGAAATGGAACTTTCATGCTGGAGCAAGAACTAGCAAGAAAGTGGATCTATTACGACCAGCACGGTCATTCGTATTTCATTTTCTTCTTCCAAGTCAAGCCCTTCTTAGAAAGCACTCGCTGAGTTACTTACGAAATCTCAAATCTCTCTGGATGCCGAGAATTTGTTATGTTTCCAGGTTGATCAGAGGTTCGGCTTGCTTCTCCCCCACCTTTTAGTGTTATGGGCCCCTGAAAGAAGAAAGAAACCCGAAAGAAAAAAGAAAGAAGAGAAATTCGGCAATCTTTACGGAGAGAGGCTGTCTTCTCTCAGGCCATCTGATACTGATAGTCGACTGCTCTATAATGAGTTTCCCCGTTCGTTCCCTGGGCTTTGCTTGCTCGTATACACTTCGATCCTGCAAGTAATAATAGACAAACTCTCTTTTCTTTCCTTGCCTACATTAAGATTTCAAACTTGTTGTTAAAAGGCAATCAATCAAATGGAAATAGTGAATCAAGATCTAGATGCATCCCTATCTTTATCTCTATCCACGGGGATACCGCTATATATGGATAGAAATCGATCTATGAATCGATTTAGATGAGACTCGAGACGGATAGATATGTCCGATCGAGCCAATCTTTATATGTTTTGGCCACGTCCGTTTTCGTTCCGAAGAGGAAGGTTTGGATTTTTCAATCTTATGTCGTGAGGGATGTGCCCTATCTTAGGTCTATAAGATACCATAGCTTTTAGTGTTCTATGATTCACCTCCGAATAATGAGTAGGTAGTTCGATCCTTTTGATTTTGCTCTTCATAGTAAACTGATGGGGGGATGCGGAGCAATAGGTCGAATTACTCTATAAAGAAGAGGTGTAAACTATAGGACTGATTCTTCGAGTAGGAAGATTTCAGTTTTTCTCCTTCCTTCTATTCGATAAGAATAGGGATTGAAAATGATACAAATTCCTCTTCATTCTATTGTGCTCAGCGAAGGAACTGCCTAAGCATACTTTATCCAATCCAAACTTCTTTCTTCTTTCTAAGTCTGATTCTTGCATAGAAGAACGCAACTGTTGCAAAAACTGGGATTTTAGTAGTAGGCGGCATCCCCTCTGAGTTTTGAGTAGGTGGAACCATTATGTTTTAGTTCTTCTCCACATTCTTACCGGGTGATCCAGGAATTTGCCTATGATTTTTTCAACTGAGATTTCGATATAAAAAGATCTCCTTATTTCTTCACCGCGGATTCTCGCGTCATTTTCTTGAAAAGATATTAGATCACCGTGGGACGCTTTAAAATGAGTAATGGGGACCATTCCTTTATTCACACAAACCCTTCGATGACTTATCGGCTGCCTTGCTTGAGAAAGAGTTAAACTAAAATGGAGACAAACCGGAATAACGTCCGATCTTGTTTCTGGATTGAGTGGAAAAGGGATATAAGAAGTTCGTTCTCTTCCTCTGTACATCTTTGTGATGGGTAAATCCCCATGAAAAAAGGTTAACTTTTGTGTAGTTTGTGATTGTATGTAACTGTTAAGATTTTCTCTCGGATAAATCTTTCTCTTAATAGATCTCCTCTTGTTTCTCAATTTTCGGAGAATGCGGCGTTGTATTATTGTAAGTTCTTTGTTCTGAACATTTCCTAAAAGTAGACGACAAGTTTGAAATCTTAATGCAGGCAAGGCATATCTTGTTGAATCAATTTTTTTTGCCACATTGCGTATAACGGGAATCGAACCCCCTCTGCAGCTATCGGGCATATGGAGAATCTTCGAGATACTTCGGCAACTTTTTAGGAGTTGGTTTTGCCTTGCCCCTTTCTCTAATAATCAGGTATCTTTATGCCATCCTTCAGTGCGCAGGAGCACACTTCTGTTTTCCACAACCTATACAAGGGGGTGGTAATGCATAGAGATCTCCCGCCAGTTGTCTTCTCTTCCTATCACTGAACTTCGTTCGAGAGATCGATTTCATCGGATCTCACCAGGGCAGGCGAAGGGGAAGGAAGGGATGGGTGATCCAGGAACAACAACGGGAGAGGGCTCGTAGCCCCCCCTCTCCCTCTTCCTCATGCCTATTTGTTCTCCCAGCCTCGGAGAGATGCGGAACTCTTCTTTGTTAATAAAAAGATGATAAGGTCATGATACATTCCGGAATATTGTTGTAAAGGAATAGACTCTTTTCGTCCCCGCCTGCCTAAGGACTTATGTGTATGTTTTGGAATAGGGATGTTCGCCTTTTGTAACAAGTAGACCCATGATAAGGACTAATAGATGTTCATACTCTTACCCAAAAGTCAGATATCTATATCATAGTTGGCCAGTCCCCCATGGCTTCTCGCTTTTCATGAATGTCTCTCCCCCTCCGCTTATGTGAGTTTGACCTACCTTTGACTCCGCTTGCTTCTGACTCCCTATGAGCCGTTTGACGACTTGGCTTTTTCGAAGGGTCGGCAGGACATGGGAGCCTCAGCTCATGCATCAGTTTACCAAAAGAACCAATGCTATCCCACTTCCTTCTATTCAAAAAGGCGAGCTGCCCTTACTTAAACAAAAAGGCCAAATTCGGGGGATCCTTCCCTATTTCTCAGTCTCGCAGCTTCCTCCTCTTTATATATTACTAAGCCCTCAATAAAGTGGGTAACCCCGAAAGGCAAACTCAGCAACTTTTTAGGAGTTGGTTTTGGCTTGCCTTCTTCTATTTGATTAGTAAAGCAGTAACGAGCAAGAAAACAGATGCGCTAACGCCTTGACTTTCGATTTGGAAATGCAAATGAAAGAGGAAATAGAAAAAGAAGAAGTCCATTCCTTTCAAGTTTTTCCTTCACCCTTCCGTGCACCCGCCTTAGGCGAGAGGCCGATCTCATGGCTAAGATAGTCACTCTAGAGGTCGCGCAGTTCCGGCTTCGCCCGCAAATCCTGCCAGTTCCTGGAGCAACCCCTATCAAAACCCCAATCAACAACCGGGGGCGGCTCAAGAGGAGCTGCCAGAGGCGCCAGCACCGGCAGAAGTTCTGCACCGTGATCCCCATCCCCTGAGGCACTTCTCAAGGAAATTCACACGTTAGTCAAGCAGCAACTACGTTCAGAGTGTGAAAGAGGGCGAGTGTAGCCCTCACTTTCAAGAAATGAGAAATATGTATTCGGAAATAGCCAATAACAAACATTCTTTCTCAGGATCTGGAAATATCTGAGTAGATGGATGCCGAACCCCTCCACGAATGGATGGAGCAGATTAGAGATAACCCTACAATCTGCTAAAAAGTCTTTTGGCTTAATACCGCTATGCTATAAAAAAAACAGAAAAGGTTTCCTCTCCCTCTCCCTATCAGTCGAGCTACTTACTCCTTACTCCCTCTCCTCTTCGAGTCAAGCTCCTTACTCCCTCTCCCTATCGGTCTCGCTCCTTCCTCCTGACTCTCTCTCTTCTCTTCTCCTCGCCTTGACGGGGACGGGTCGCTTGTAAACCGCTGTTTCAATAGGCGACCACGGAATAATCTAAAAAAAAAAGAACCATAATTCTTTCTACATCAGACTACCTTTACCCTTGCCCGCCAAAACAAAGAAAAGAAGAATTCCAATCTCCAAATCTAAGAAGATCCACACTCCTATTGAGAAAAATATCTCAACTGAAGAAATGTTTTTTTTATTGAAAAAGAGGGTCGACCAGGCGTTGGCGGCTAAGGTCTCAGGACTCCTTATTTTATTGAAATTAAAAAAACAGCATTTCTTGACGAATCGAAGTTTTCTCAACTTCAAGCTGTCAAGTTCCGCCCCAAAAAAATTCATTCAATAGGGCGAGAGAGAGAGCCTTCGCTTATCTGCTTAACCGTGCGGAAGGCGTATCTTTGGCTTCCGTTGTGGATTCCTTCTTTGTTAAAAAAACCTACTTGCGACTCGACTGTTTCCTCGAGGAAAGACTTAGTCTTACTGGGCAAATTGAGTTGTCGATGCGGAATTCCCGGCTTAGCTTTCAATTTCACTTGGCAAAAGACAGACCAAGCCTTTCTCCCCTTTTTTGTATCGAATTTTTTTCTTCATTCAAGGGTCAAATAAGTCAATTTCTTTCGCCAGTCAATTCAGACGCTGGGTTTGTTTGAAAGCCTTTCGGCGCTCAACGGACCTTTTGTTTAGTATTGCTTTATGAAAGCTGAAAGATCTACTCCAAACATTTAAGTCCTCGAAGTTCTCGCTCATGAACCTGATTGAACAAGGTCAAAGAAAAAGATCAAGGTAAGACTCAACATTAATTCGAGCATATTCTCTCCTTCACCTATTTTATTCTTTCACCTATTCTGTAAACTCGGTCTCACTGCTTCTCTCCTCTTCTCGTCTCACAATTCCATTGCCTGAGCCTATTCATTGTCGGTCTCACAATTCCATTGCCTGATTAATTATTTTCTTTCCAACAAAAAGAGTCCGAGACTTCCTTGAGGAACCACATCTTTCCAACCCAGTTCATCTGATTCGGCCCAGCTTCTTCTGATTTTCATATTGGGTTTCGGACCCTGCCACTGACTTCTCTTCCATTTTTGAAAAAGGCAGGGTCTGACAGCGAGGACTAAATAAGACCCCAACCAACCAACCAAAACCAAATTCGCGCAAGGCGGCCCCCCCGTCTTCAATTCATTGTTTCATCATAAGATCGATCCTAATTAAATTGTGGCTGCTCAAAAGGTCATCCATTCATTCTTCTGCTTTGTGAATTTCAAAAATAGGCGTGAGGAAACTACGTTCCCTTTGTTGCAATCAGACTTTTTGGATTTTTCTTCTTTCGAACCCCATAGAATTTTGTTCTTTGTTCTTTATATTTATGAATGGTTCATTCTAATCAGTGCGATGGTCATTCTGGCTAGATCATTTTGTTCTAGGATTCTTCATCTCAATCTGTATTTGACTTTCTTTCTTTTTTGGATTTTAACTGAAGCAGAAGGAAATCGAAGAATTTCTCGGGAATCCTACCTCTTTCAGACAAGACCAAATTTTTGCTTTCTGAAGCAGACCGAGAATCAGATCCCCGTCGTTCGCCCATCAATAAATGGGGTATACCTTTTTCGGGGGGCGGCGGTCAACCATCCACATGCATTAAACTATGCGTCTCACTAAGACTTTCTAACTCGGCCATCTCGTACTCACAGGAAGAAACTTTTGAAAAAGGTGGTTTCCGTTTTCTCATCCCGAAGACGAGGTTTTTCTTTCCTTAAAGAGTCGACAGTGCGCCATAGATTGCGATTCTTCGTCTGATCTTCAGGGTAAGAGTGAGTCTTTGACAGATTTCGAGCAACCCCCAACCTTTGAATAGGATCTGCTACTTCTGGTAGATAAAGGGCTTTCCCTTTTGAGGGCAGTGTGATTTGGGAGGCGACTTTCTAGTAGGGCGAGTGTCTAAAGCCCGGATTATCTCTCATCGAAGAGAAGAATTCCTATTCTTCTTGTTCCGAAGAAACCTAAGTGATTCCTTCTCAACCTAGGCGTTGCTACCCCGATAAGTGCACCTCTCGGTCTCGCTGCGACTCTCAATCAATTCCATTCTAATCTTTTACAGAATCTCTCAAGGGCGAATTGAGAATAAATAGAAAAAGAAAGAAAAGAACGAAAGGAGAAGAAAGAACAAGAAAAAGAAAGAAGAGAACGAGCAAGACTGAGTGAAAGAAGGTGAAGGTGAAGGAGTGAAGCCACTCGAACCATAGCGAGAGGAGAGGAGTTCACTCTAATTCATCTTTCGAACATCCTTGAATTTTCTTACAGGAGAGTCAAAGAGTGAAATGAAAGAATAAATAGGTTCAGGGGCAGTAGTTCTCTCTCATTCATCTTTAGTCTTTGTTAACAGTGAAAGAAAGGAAAAGAGAAAGAAGCCAAGGTAAAGCTGCTAATGAATGGATGGACGAGACTCTAAAGGTTTAGGAGCTGCAAGGAATTGACTCTCCCTGATTTAAAACACTGTAAAGGAGATAATTCATCTTGAGTCTTGACTTGAAGGTGAAGGCAGAAGCCACGAGACCAAGTTCAATCAGGTTCCGGTTCACAAAAGTGAAAGAAGGGAGAGGAGAAAGAGCTGGTCAAGAATAAATAGGTGAAGGAGCTTTAGCGAAGGGTTTCGGTTTCGTCTTTATTTACTGTTCAATCCGGTAATTGAGTATAAGGGGATAGAGGCTCTGGTTCCAGTTCAGTAGCTAATCTCATTGACTCTTCTGTAAAGGTGATTGAGCTTCTCTTTCTTTCATTCTATAAAGGTTCCGGGGAAGGAGGATTAGGAGTCTTGACTCCCTTCTTTCAAACAAAGACTGTAACCTTGGTTCTGGTTCTGGAGCTCTCGTGTCAACCAATTCCTCTTTTTCTGACTGATAAGGGTTACTCGAAGAGGGAAAGGAAGAAGACGAAGACAAAGTGAAAGAGAGTGAAGGAAATGGAATTGTGAAACCGCGAGTAAACGAGGTAAAGGGTCAGTAGTTCTGTCTCATTCATCTTTCTTACAGTCAAGGAAATGAGTGAAAAAGAAGGATTGAATATGATTTCCCTTACTGTTCAAGAATAGTGAAACCCGAGCTCAGTAGTTCTGTCTCATTCTTCTTTCTTCTTTCCTTCTGTTTCCAGATTGAATGAATAAGGTAAATAAGGTCAAGTCATAAAGTATAAGGTTCCGGTGAAGGTAATCTCGGTGCAGTAGCTAAATCATTTCCTCTTTCATTCTCTGCTTCATTTATTTATTCAAACACAGTAAAGGATCTCTCATTTATCTTTCTTCTTCTTTTCTTATTGTTCAATCTAATCTGTCTCATTCATCTTTCGGTTCGGCTTTACAGTGAAAGAAAGAAATTCGGGAGACTCAAGCAACATGAAATTGAACTCCTTTACCTATTTGAAAAAGATAAGAGATAGTGAAGGGATAGGAAATTCCTTGCAGCTACTGAACCTAAACCATAACCTGATGGAACTGTAAGAAAATCAGACTCAACCTCAACCCTATCCCTGACGAGAATGCAAGAAGAAGAAGAAGAAGATATTCCTTGAAATGCCAGGAGAGTAAATTCATGAAATTAAGTTAGGGGGATGAATTAGACTGATTTCACTCGTGAACAAGCAAGGTAAGTCAAGCGGCTAGATGAGAATCAGGGAAAGCTCATTCACCTGATGGAACCCTATGGATTCTTTCCTCCTTCATTCCCAGATTGAACAAGGTAAAGTAAAGCTGCTAATGAATTGACTCTCTCTCCCTGATTTCACTCTTGAACAAGGCTGGGATTACCTCATTCCCTTCCGTTCTGGTTCTTTATTCTTTCACGAACTGTAAACCCTCAAGATTCATTCGACTCAACTTTCACCTCAAACCTTTTCTTTCCTGAACCTCTTCTTCTTTCTTCTGCTTGAAAGACTCAACCGAAACAAACCCTTTTCCTTCTTTTACTCAGTAAGTAAACAGAACAGACGATTCTTCCTTCTTTCACTATCTCTTTAACTGTAAGTGTTGAAAGGAAAGACTCAACTCAACAAGATCAATACTCCTTACGAATGAGAGTGAACCTCCTAAACTATGAGCTTCTATACGAAACCGGAACCTTATACGATATTACCTTCTCGGAACCTTTGAGTAATTGAACTAGGTAAACTCCTTCACTTTTAGAACCTTTACAGGAAATAAAAGAAAAGGCTATAAAATCAAGTAGATCGATCCTAACTCACAATTGAACTAGCCCAGGAATGTCACTGGCTAACAAAAAGGGATGCCTAATAGTCACCCCTCATCCTGGGGAGCCAAGGTGTTTAGCGAGAAATACGCAGAAGCCGGTAGTGGATCGTCTGCTATCGGGGCAGCCAACCCAATCGGCATCGGAGAATGCAAAGAATGTGGTTCACAGTCTAGGATTGAAAGTTAGACCAAGAGAACCCCTCAGATGCAGTCCAATGCGCTTGGTCTCTAGTCTGATCTTTCTTCACTTGACAGGATGGTGGTAAGCTGAGATTCAAGTAGCCACTCAAGAAAGTGATTAGTCTTTACGGGAGATAGGGATATTGAATTTCAGAGAGTGAACTCTAAACTCAGACTCCAAAAAGCCATCTTCATGCCTATCAGTGCTCTTTTTGCCCAAGGGGCTGATCATTGCTTGTTAGCTCGGCAAGGTCAACGCTAGTAGCCCGCTCTAGTTTCTTAGATTGATGTGTGGCTTAAAGATACTGAAATTCATGCAGGTGTGAACGAAGTTGACAGAAATCGGACCACCTATAACTTGTTAGGCTTTCCTTGTTTTCTTCATAAATAGAGTGAGTTGGCTGGCACTCATAGTTTGACGTGTTTGGAGTAATCTCTCGGTTTTGAGGCTCCATGGGTGCCGTACAACAATAAGAATTGAAAAGTCTTTCCAAGTAGAGTAGGCTGACGCATTAGGTTTTGAGAATAGGTCCTAACTAATGAAATGGAAGCCCTTTTCACTATGTCAAACTTTCCACATGGCTGTTGACCTTCACAGATCGTCATGGTTCGCTAACACCCACCCAATTTTTTCCACCCTTTATAGATGCCTTATGTTGAATGCACCTAAAAGCCCGAGCGGGGGTGTAAGACCAATCATCCTTATCCTATAGTTCCAACATCAACGCTAGAAGCATGCTTTCTCTTTCTGATATTGACGTGACTGCTTACAAAGACTGTGAAAGGACTCGTGGGAATAGACCCATTTATTAGGGCTTTCCTTTTTCTATGAAACCATAGCTCCAAGTGAGCTTTAAAATCTGACCTAACCTTACCGGTAAAGGAGAGGAAAGGCGCAGGCAGGTGAGATGGACTGAAAGAAAAGCGTTCTATATAAGTTTACAGGGAGGGATAAGGGGACCAACGAAGAGAGCATTCCATACTTGATACTTCTCTTTATCTTTATCAAGTATACAACAAACGTAGGAGTTAAGAGCTAGAGTTAGAGTTAGTCAAAGGATTACCATACTCTCAAACAATGGTAGAATGATAGCTAGTTTAATAAGATAGAGGTGGGAAAGCCTACGATACTACCGTAAAGGAGGATGGATTCATCACTTCGGGCCAAATCGAAAACTTAGAACGAATCGACCACTAGACGTTATGCTTACGTAATTCACTCTTTTGTTTGCAGATGTAGGACTGGCTTGACAGACTAAGGGAAATGGCCACTGCTACGATTTCCCCCACTACCACTAACTGATAGACCGACTAGCCGGAAAGAATCGAAAGCTTCCAAGACGGGTAGGTCGGCTAAACAAAAAGAAAAGGGACAAAATAGGTTAAACAATAAACAAAGGGACAAAAGAAAAGGGAAAGTCAAACAAAGAGTTCCATTCGGAAAAGAAGTTAAGGAGAATTGAGTATTGGTCTTTTACGGTACAGTGTGAATAAATAGGTTAAGGGGAAGGATCTGAGAAAGAATAGTCTTTCCCTTGTTCCATCTGTCAAAGGGTGTCAGGTGTCGGTTGAGGCTTCCTTTCTTATAGGGAAATCAGGGACAAGTGATTGAGTTTACCGTACTGTGAAAGAAGGAATCAGAGAATGCTTTCGGCTTTACAGGAAGGAGAGTAAGTTAAAGAAGGGAAAGGCGAAGGAGTAGAGCAATGAGACCGCTAGGCTCAGGAGCTTGACCTTCTTCTTTTCTTACAGGCAGGATAGTCAAAGAGTTCCATAAGGGAGAGGAGTGAAAGAGTTTACCGAGTCCGAGTTTACTGTTCAATCTGGCAAGGCAATAGAGGAAAAGGAGTTCCATTAGTCTCATTCATAAGAAGAGTCTTTACAGTCGAGGAAATGAATTAGCTGCAGCGAGACGAGGAGTGAAAGGAGGAAAATGGTTGAGGTTCAGAAGTAGCTCAGGCAGGGAATAAAGTATAAGTAGTGTTCTAAGGAGTTAAATCAGGTTAATCAGTAATAATATTGTTCTCTCTAATAAGGAGTTTCGGCTTTACCTTGGTTCCAGTCAAGTAAATGAATTGAATATGTATGCTTTACCTTGTGTTTGAAGGAATAAATAGGAAAAGGGTATAGGGACAAGAAGTGATTAAGTTCCATTCGTCAACTATCTTTCGGCCCTTGCTTATTGTGTTTGAATAACTCACCTAAACAATAACAGATTCTAATATATAGAAGAGGTTCATGAGTTCGGTTTCTTCTTCGTTTACTAGGAACATAATAAATAGGTGAATCAGTCAGGAGTTTACCGAGTTGTAGAGGTTCAGGAGAATGAATAAGAAGTCTCCCTGAAAGAAGAAAATCAATAGGAATCGAAAAGAAAAGAAAAGAGAACGAGTGAAAGAGGTCAATCAGGTTACGGAGAAAGAATATGCTTTACCTTACCTTGTGAAAGAATAACTCACAACACAATCACTTCCTTTTAAGTAACTAACAATAAGAAGAATTAAGGAGAAAGATCAGAGCTCAGATTTCTTACTACAGGTCAAGAAGGGAAATAATAGAGAAGATACCATAAATAAAGGATAGGTTGGTTCGTTCAGGGGTCAAGATCAAGAATCAATCAATAGGTTACGGCGGAGTGAAGAGAATGAGTGTTGAGGCTTCCTTTCTTACAGTGAAATCCGGGACAAGTGATTGAGTTCCGTCTCTAGAATCTACCTTGAGTTGAGTGTTTACTGGTCATTCTGGGAATAGAGTAGAGTATAAGGTTTCGGATTGAATGAATTTCCTCCCTAGTAAAGGAATGAATATCTGATTCTTCTTCTTTCTTTCCTCTTCCATCTCTAGAATCTTTCGTTGAGTCTTTCAAAGCTAAAGCTGCTAACTCCTTTATTTATTCAAAGACTGTAAACAACTATCATTCATCTTTAGTCTGTCTTCTCCCTTCTTTTGAACAAAGACTGTACGGATATTCAGGTTGAGTCTTTCAAAGCTGCTACTACTAATTCATTTATTTAATATCCCTTCTAGAACTGTATAGGTTCTGGTTCAAGTTCTTCTTCTAGCTTGACCGCCAGAAAGAAGGTGAGGGAATAATAGAGGGGCAGGTTCAGGGTTAGTTAAGGTTGAGTCTTAGTTTATACACAGTGAAAGAAAGAAGAATCGTCCTGTTTATCGAGTTCAATCTGTCTGATTCATCTTTTTTCTGAAGGAAAAGGAGCCAAGCTGCTTGACCGTAAAGTAACAGAAGATGCTTTAACCTATTTATTAGCGAGTGCAAAGAAGAAAGAGGAGAAGAGCACTATCTTCCATCCTTTCATTTGTTTACAGTTGAGTAAAAGAGTGAATGAAAGAATCATCCTCCTCTCCTGTTTCCCGCCTTCAATCAGGTTCAGGAATCTTCAGTCTTTGTTTACAGTTAATAGTGAACCATACAGGTAATGTAATATCGATCAGAAAAGCAGAATGAGTAAGTTAAGTAGTGAGAGGAGAAAGATCAGTTCACTCAAACGAATAAGGAGAGTTGAGTCTTGAAAGTAAGCGAAATATCAAACAAAGGAAAGAGTGAAATCAGTCATAAGGGTGTCGGTTTCGTCTTGACTTCCTGGCGAAGTCTCATTAAATAAAGGGTCAGAAGAATACTGACTATCTATTTACCTTGTGGAAAGAAGGGACAAGTGATTGGGTTCAGGGGAAGAAGGGGGTTTGTTTCTCTTGAGTCTTTCCTTCTAAATTGAATTACCTCGCTACATCGGGTTCAGTAGTGAAGGAACTGATCCTCCAGGTTTCCTTTAGTCTTTACAATCGAATAAATTAACAAGAACTGATGGGAATAATAGAGTCAAGAAAAGGCGAAGGAGCCCTTAAGAAGGAATCAGAAAGAACCAAGCAAGCAGTTTATAGAGTTAGAGCCGAAGGGGAGCCAAGCTGAGGTTATTTAGTTATTGAGTTTACCGAGTGAAAGAAGAAATAGGTGCACCAACAAAGCAACTTGATGATAAGAGGAGTGAAGGATCAAGAATGTTGAGTCTTGACTTACAGTGAGAATGAATCTTGCTTGAGGCTTTCCCTTGGTTACTTTGAATAACTCACAGTAATGGAAGGGAAGGAATAGTCAAAGAAAGATAAGGAAGGGGAAGGAGCGAAGCAGCTGGCAGGTTAAGGAGCTAAGCCACTTTAAAGAATAGGAACAAAGAGGAGAAGGAATCGATAGTCTTTCCTCTCCCTTCAATCAAATAAAGACTGTATAGGGTCGGTTCAGGTTCCTTCATTCATTTATTTACTCTTCTTCCTGAAAAGCAGCTAATTCATCTTGAGTTCAGTCTTCACTTTCTGAATAAGGATCAAGATCAGAGAAAGAAGGTGAAGGAAGTAGTTCAGGCAATGAATGGGTTCAACCGACAGAATAAATAAGGGAGGAGTGAAGCAGTTTAAGAAGGTTCTGGAGTTCTGTCTCATTCTTCTTTTGTCTACCTTCTTTCAGTCTCTATTCTAGCGGGTCCGGTGAAGGTTCAATAGCTAGCTCTTTTTTGGTTTCGTCTTTCAAAGACTATAAACTCTGGCTTGACTTTAGTCTTTCCTCTCCCTAGAATTATTCTTTAACAGTAAAGGATGGACAGGTGATTGAATCTTGTCTTGGTTTCCTCTTTACTAGTTCAATCAGTCAGGGAATAGAGTCTCAGGTTGTTCCAGAGTTGTACTTATTTTCGCTTTCATTTACTCGACGGGAAAGTTAGCTAATTCATTGATTCAAAGACTGTAAAGGGAATATCGTATTAAGGAGTTGAGGATAAGGAGTTTAGTCTCAGTCATAAGGAGGAGTCTCCCTTCTTTCCTTTTAGTCTCTCCTGTAAAGAAAGGATATGGTAAGGATTGAATATGCGGGTTAAGGAGAATGAAGAAAGGATAGCTTCTAACCCTCTTTCCTTTTATTCAAAGACTGTAAACTCTCTGGCTTTAGTCTTTACTTGTTCAATCTTCAGGTTTAAAAGGTTAAGTCGAATTGAATTAATCTTTCTTGAGTCTTTCTTTGTTCAATCAGGTAACAACTAAATAGAGTAAGTCGGGTATAAGGGTATAAGGTTATGGGAAAGAAGTAGGAGCTTTCAGATTGAATGAAGTAGCTCAAGTAATTAAGGTGAGGGAGTGAAACCCTTGTTGTAGAGGAGTGGGCAGGAGCAGATCAAGAATAAGTAGTCTTTACTTACCTTGTTCAATCAGGTTCAAGAGTAAGTAGCTCTCCTGGCATGTCTGATTAATCTTTCTTTTCCTTTAGTCTCACCTGTAAAGGAATAAGAATAAACAAAGGATAGGTATAGGAGTTTAGTAGCTAAGGAGAATGCATCGAAGCGAAGCCACTTGTAGAGGTTCCAGTGCAGGTTCAGTAGTTAAGGAGAATGAATAAGAATAAGGAGTTTAGTCTTTACTTGTGAAAGGATAGGTGAATGAATGAGCTTACCTTTACTTCATGCCAAGGAGAAAGAACCAATGAGACCAAGTTTACTAGGTGACGGATTGCAGAAGAACATAAATACGGGGGGAAAGACCTAAAAATAGCTTTCTCTTGTTCTCGAATAGTTAAACCCCTATTTACGAGGTTCATGAGTTCCATCAGTCTCATTCAGCTTTAAGTCTCTCCCTTCTAGAACTGTAAACAAGGTTAAGGAGCAAACAAAGCAGCGAGACTGGAAAGGATGGGTTCAGAGACTAGAGAGTCAGTCTTTCCTTCCGACAATCCTAATATCCTCTTGAGTTTCGGTAGGAGAGAAAATTCATTAGCAGCTTTACCAATAGAATAGATGAAAGAAGGAATAAGGTCAGTCTCATTAATCTTGCTTCTTCTTCTTTTCTTACTGTGAAAGAAGGGACAGAGGAAAGAGTTGTTGAGTCTCATTCATCTTTAGTTCAGTCTTTACAGTGAGTGAAAGAATAGTTCAACCCTTGCAAAGAAGGGAGGAGAGGAAAGAAGGTAAGTGCCTGAAGTAGTGAAGGAGAAAAAACCTAAGCTAAGTCGCAAAGCTGCCAGACCGAGAAGAAAGAATCCAGAGGAAAATAGCAAGCAGCTTTTTTGAATTCTTTGACAGTTAAAGAATCTAAATTCAATCTGGTGACGGGGCAGGCAAGGGAAAGAGGGAGTGAACGCATCTTGCTTAAGGCTTTCTCTTGCTTGAGTCTTGAAACACTATAGGTTCCTTCCTGCAGTTACTTTTATTCAAAGATTGTAAAGGAGCTTGAAACACTATAGGTTCCTTCCTACAGTTCACTCTCATTCATCTTTATTTAGTCTTTTTTCAATCAAGAAATATCATATAAGTCCGGGAAGATAAAGAAATATTGTTTGATTATATTCTTCTGGGACGTTAGGTTAGCTTGACCTTTCTGTAATTCATCTTGTTGTTTGTCTTGCTTTAGAGTTGAATGAGTTTACCTTTCTTTCTTGTAATAAATCTTGTTGTTTGTTGTTGTCTTGGTTGCTCGTCAGGTGAGTTAATGAGCTTCCCTTTCTTGTAATGTGAATCTTGTTTTTTGTCTTGCTTTCTCTAGACTAGAAGAGGTTAGCTTGACCTTCCTGTATGTAATTCATGTTGTTGTCTTGCTTGCTTGCTCGTTAGGAGAGGACTTGACCTTCTTTCCTGTAATAAATCTTGTTGTTGTTGTTGTCGTCTTGCTAGAGGTTAATGAGCAGCTTGAACTTGACCTTTTTTCCTTTCATTCATAATCTTGTTGTTCTTGTCTTGCTTTCGGCTTTACAGGAGAGAGAGGACTTGACTGACCTTCCTGTAATTCAGAATCTTGTTGTTGTCTTGCTTGCTCGTCAGGTTAAGGTTACTTACAGGATTGAAGGTAAATAAAGTAAATAGGTTCTCGTCAGGGAATGAATGAATATCGCTTAATGTAATGAGTAGGGAGTTGGAAGTGTAATGTAATGAGTAGGGAGTTGGAAGTGTAATGTCAAAGTAGGGAGAGGGAGGAAGTGTAAGCAGTAGGAAGTTCAAGTAGGCAGTAGAGAGTTGGAAGTGTAAGTAGGCAGTTGGAAGTGTAAGAGTAGGAAGTGAAAGAAGGTTCAGTAGCTAGCTTTCTCTTGCGTCTTGACTTGTGAAAGAAAGAAGGTGAGTGCTTTCAGTAGTTCAGGATAAATTAAGTAGCTATAGAATCTGAAAGGGAAGAAGCAGCTTTACACCTCCTTCAATCAGTCGAATGAATCTTGAGTCTTGACTTATAGTTCACTCTTCTCATTAATCTTGAATTGAGGATTGACTTCTTCAATAAGAGTTGGACAGGTTTCGGAGTTCAGACTCAGATAGAGAGAGGTTCAGGTTCCAGAGTTCAGACTCAGACAGAGGTTCAGGAGAAAGAATACCATTTACTTACCGAGTGAAAGATAATGTGAATTAGGAGTAGAGTAGAAGTTAAGCAAAGGACAGGAGCGCAGAGTTGGAAGTGAAAGAGTCAATGAATTAGCTGCAGCTTTATCAATAGATAGAATAGGTGAATGAGCTTGACCTTCCGCTCAACCTATTTACATACAAGGTGAAAGAGTGAAATCAGTCTCATTACATTAAGCCTCAAATCCTGGGAAAGTCCGGAGAAAGAAAAACTCTCACCAATACACTGATACCTCTGAAAGAATATAACGAACAAGAAAGAGAGACCGTAAAATAGCTTTCCCTTGTCCAAGAGGGAGTGAAGGTGATAAAGTAAGTAGTTATTTCGTTTACTGTTCAAGAAAGCCAGAAAGAGTGAGTTAAGGTTCAGGAGCAGAGCAATCAAACCGATAGGGGAAGGTTCAGTAGTTATTCAGTTTATTTAGAGTGAAAGAAAGGAGAAAGATCAGTTAAGGGTCAGGAGCAGAGCAATGAAACCGATAGGTTCAGGAGCAGAGCAATGAAACCGACTTTTCCGTCGTCTTCTTCTTTCGTTTCGTCTTACAGTTACATACAGTCTAATTAATCTTGAGTTCAGTCTTAGTTTACTGTGAAAGAATAGATTCTCGACCGGCCATATGTCCTCTTCAGGAGAAAGAACCAATGAGACCTTGTTGTAGAGGTGACGGATTGAATTAATTTACTCGGCAACAAAGAAGTAAGAGGTTCAGGATCATTCATCAATAGAGTAGAGGAATAAGGGTGTCGGTGGATTCTTTCAAACACTATAAAGGATCAAGAATCAATAGGAGTTTCGTCTTGACTGACCACAGTAGCTCAGCTGCTTTACCCACAGGTGATTGAGCGCGAAGCCGAGGTTCCTTCTTTCATTTATTCGACCAAGAAGTAAGGGATCATTAATCTTGTCTTGCTTCAGTCTTGACTTCCTACCGGATTCTTCTTTTCTTTACTCGACTGTAAAGGATGGATAAGGAACGAATTGAATATGCTTTATATTTACTTACTACCTCTTTCAAACACTGTAACAGGATAAGAAAGGATAGGGGAATGAGCTTCTTCATCTTGTCTTGCTTTCCTCAAATAGCTTTACCTCGTTCAACAATAAATAGGGGGTAGAACGATAGGGAGAGTGAGTAGTTCAGCAGACTGATAGTTGTAGGGGTTGCGTTCATGAGTAAGTAGCTCGACAGACAGTAAAGGGGCCCGTTCAGGATCAAGAGTTCCATCAGTAAAAGGTGAAGAGAATAAGCAGAAAGATCAGAGCTAAGATTCCATACAGTTAAACAAAGAAGAAGCGAAATAAGGCAATAAAGGTTCTGTCTCATTCATTAATGTTGAGTCTCCCTTCTTTCAAACACTGTCAAAAAGGGAATATCAGTGTGAAGTAGCTCTTTGTCGGGTTCTTCTTCTTTTATTTACTTACTCTCCAGCCAGTATAGGATAAGAAAGGAGAGGTTCAGGAGTTCAAGAAGGATTGAATGAATTTACGAGACGGGAAAACAGCTAAAGCTAATTCATTGATTCTTTCATTCTCAATAGGTGGTTCAGTAGGGGAATACAGGAGAGGTGCAGGGGAAGGTTCTTCTCATCCAGCCTATGTTACAGAGTGAAACCCCAGTTCAAGGGAGAAAGATCAGTTAAAGAAGGGTCCGGGTCAGGAGTTTACAGTGAAAGAAGTAGGAGTAGAGTCTTTCCTTACAGTTCCGGTTGAACGAACTATCTCTTTGATTGAACGAGTAGGTGTTTGGTCAGGTAATATCGTCAAGGGTTACAGAGGGAAGAGGAGAAAGAATGTTTCATTTGAGAAGGAGGAGAGAGAAGAAGTAGTTAGTTTCGGCTTTCCCTTTATTCAAAGACTGTAAACAAGAGAATATACATTCATTTGGTTCAGTAGCTAATTCAATGACTCAAGAAAAGAGTTGACTCTGAAATTCGGCTAAAGAAAGAAGACGACGAGAAGAGGTTCCCGTTCATGAGTAAGTGTAAGAGTTGGAAGTAAAAGAAGTAGAATTAAGTAAGCAGCCTATTAAATCAGACAAGGGAATACAGGTGAAGCAGAGAACCAATGAGCGAGACCGATAGCTTCAGGGGAAGGAGATTCTCATACTAACTTTACTACCTTACCTTGTGATTGAGTGAAAGAAGTAGGAGCTTGAGGAGAAGAAGTAGTTATTTAGTTTAGGATCTTTAATAAATAAGGAGTTCCATCAGTCTAACGAAGAAATAGAGTAGTTAAGGAGGATCAGTTAAGTAAAGAAAGTATACGACTCGAGGAGAAGAGACATTAAGTAAAGGGTAGGAGATAATTCATCTTCTTTTACCGACTCTATAGATAGGAAGGAAAAGGGCGTCGGTTGAGGCAAACAACTAACTCCTTCTTTCAAACAAATATTGTAACATCTCGTCGGGTCAGGTTCAGCCAATGGAATAATTAAAGAGTGAAGTAGAATGAATAAGTAAATAAATAGGAGAGAGGGGAATCAATAGAGAGAGGTTACGGATATGAATAGAGAGAGGTTACGAATAAAGAGTGAAATAAGAGCTTGACCTAATTCTCATCCAACTTGCCTAGTTCCCTTGTTTGTTCAAGAGTGAAAGCAAGAAGCATTTCATATGCGAGTGAAGGAGCTGGAGAATGAATCTTTCTTGAGTCTTTACTTCAGGTCAGGGTTTCATTCAGTAGATTTAGGGATAGAGTCGAAGGTTTTTGGTTGAGTCTTTGTTTACCTCCTTCAATAAGGAATTAATAGGATCAGTGTTTGAATAGTGAAATCAGGGAAGGTAATAAATCAAGGTGAAGAAGGGTGAACCTATCCTTTCTTTACCTTTACTCTGTTCTAGAAGAAATGAATTAGCTTAGCTGCTTGACAGGAGAGGAAAGACTAAATAAAGATGAATGAGAGTAAACTGTAAGGAAAGAGGAAAGAGGAAGTCAAGACGAAACCTCAAACCTGGACGATTCTTCTTTCAGGAAGTAAAGCTGCTGGATGGATGAGAACCTTCTTGAACAGCTCTTGCTCCTGAACCCCTATTCCCAAACCAGATTGTAAGGAGTTAGTTAGCAGCAAAATAGCTTTACAGTCTGGAGAGTAAAGAAAGGAGATAGAACCTTTACTACGGGAGGGGGAGTAAATGAATGAAAGAAGGAAGGAAGGAGTTAGCAGCTTTTCAAGGAAAGAAGGTAAGGAAGGAGTTAGCAGCTTTTCAAGGAAATAAGGAGTTAGCAGCTATCAGGGAGAGTTCACTGTCAGACTCATTAGACTGATCCTACTGATTGAACTGTAAAGGGATTCCATTGCCGGAACCAAAGACTCTATTCCTGGACTAACTATTCTTCAAACACTCAGTAAAGCTAGAAGAAGAACCTTTGACTCTACTTGATTACCTGACCTTCGTTATTGAACCGGAAGGAAAGAGATGCTCTGAAACTCAAGCACTTGTCCCCTCTTGAACTGCTTGCTTCGCTCCTTATACTTTATTACCAGATTGAACAGTAAACAAAGACTCAAGGAAAGACTCAAGAAAGATGAATGAGAGTGAACTGTTAGGAAAGACTCAAGATTCCTTCTTTCACTCTTTCACTCGGTAAAGCTAGAAAAAGAACCTGAACCTCGGCTTCTCGCCTGTACTATACTATTCTTGAACAAGGTAAGTCAAGCTTATGAATGAGAGCTCACTCCATACCCTAGATTCCTTCTTCCAAAATAGGGAGAGTTCACTATCAGACTCATTATCCTGATCCTGTAAAGACCTTTCATTCTAAAAAGCTATCTTTTCCCTATTATGAGGGCTGTTTTACCGGTATTTGAGTGAATTTGCCCTAATTTAAGGAGGTAAAGCAAGAAAGCCAAGATAAATGATTACAATGTTTGAAAGAGTAAATGAATGAGAAAGAAGGAAGGAAGGAACCTCTACAACTATTGGTCGAGCGGCTCCGTAACCTATTTGATTTATTCTTGAACTGCTGGCTTTGCTCATTATACTCTATTCCTTTATAGTCGGGAAAAGAAAAGAGACTGACTCAAGCAAGACAAGATTCATGATCCTTTTGACAGAGGAGAGTAAATTCATGGATAGGTGTTTGAAGAACCTTGACAGGAGAGTAGTAAATTCATGGGTAGGTGTTTGTTTGAAGAAACTGAACTGGAACCTGAACCTATATGACCTTCTTTCACTCTTTCAAAAGCAGGTTAGTTACCTCCTCCCTCTCTGTCTGCCCCTGTCCAACTCGGTCTCGTGGCTTCGCTTCGCTCCTGAACTTGTCCCTTCTTGAACTCGGTCTGTTTGCCCCTGAACTCAATCACTTTCATAACAGTAAATAAAGACTCAAGGAAAGAGTAAATCAAAGACAAAGACTCTTGATCCAGTAAAGACTATTTCTTATCAAATTGATGCTTTACCCTATTTATTTTTAGGGTCATTTCAGTCAAAGACAAGGTAAATAGGCTGGATGAAAGGTCATTCACCTTCACATTCCGATTCATTCGACTTAACTAGTTCACCGGAGAGGAACAGTAAACTCTTGGCTGGCTAGACTATTGCTGATTTCACTCTTGAACTGCTCATGACCCTGCCCCTCGGCTTCGCCCCTTGTTCTGTTCTTTTCTTGTTTGTGTTATTATCAGTTCTTGTTCAAAGTAAACTCCTTAACCTATTGGTCTCGCAATTCCATGTAAACTTGGTCTCATGCCTGAACCTCTGGCTTCGCCCCTTCCCCTTTTCTATTCTCTATTTCTTCTTTCATTGAACAAGGTCAATGGAATAGGTGTTTGTTGAACTCGGCTCGGTCTCTCTTTGCTTTCCTTTGATTCTACTCTTTCAAGACTGAAAATGAAAGAAAGATCAGCTACTGAACAGGAAGGAATTTTCTTCTTCTTTTCCGATATGACCTGACCGCGATTGAACTGAAAAAGAAGATGAGAGTCACCCACCACCACCCTATGTTATTCATTATTCAAACCCAAGGTAAAAGAAAAAGAGAAAAAGGTACATACGACTCAATCAAGATGAATGAGACTCAATCTATCCTTTCTTTACCTTTGTGTTCCCTTCTTATTGATTAACCTGACCCAGAACCGGAAGTCAAGACTGAACCTCTATTCCCGGATAGAAGAGTAAAGGGATTCCTGAGAGTGAACTGTCAGACTCAACCTTCTCCAGAACCTTTTCCTTCAAAGACTCAGTAAATAGGCTAGATGGATGAGAAGCTAGCTCCTTTTCCGATATGCCCTGACTGGAACCTGAACCCATTTATGAATTAGACTGATCCTACTTCTCCAACTGATTGACTCATGAGACAGATTGAACTCGGTCTCTTTGCCCCTGAATCTTCCGATTGATTAATGATCCTCGACCTTCAACCTTTTCCTTTAAATACTCTGTCTTCGTCGTTCTTGTCTTCTTCCTTCACTCTAGAACCTATTCCGTAAAGGGAGAGGAAAGAAAAGAGATTAAGCGAAGCGACTGACTGAACCTGAACTGTTACAGTCGAGTAAATGAATTAACTAGCTATTGAACCCTCACCTCTATTCCCGGACCGGATTGAAGGAGTTAGCAGCAAAATAGCTTTACAGTCGAGTAAAGAAAAGAAGAAGAAAGACTCATGAGACTTAGCTACTGAACTTGTCCCTTCTTGAACTCCTCCCAGAATCTATTCTTTCAATGACTGAGATGGAACCCCAGGAAGGAAAGATTAATGAGACTGAACCGGAGCCTCTCTCTATTCCCCTCAATTATGGTTTATTATTCTTGAACAAGGTCAGTGGTTGACACGAGAGCTCATGAACCTCTATTCCCTTATTCATTCAATCCTTCAAACACAGTAAACAAGGTTGCTTTGCTCCTTTCCTTTACATGAGAGGAAATTCAGTCAATCCGTAACAGGACAGGAGAGCTCCGGAACCTATTCAAACAATGAATTCAATTCGGGAACTCCTTATGAATTAATTATCCTTTATAGTGAAAGAAGGTGGAAGGACAGAAGATGCAAACACCTATTTACCTAATGAATGAAGGAACCTATTTATGAAGGAACTGTAAACCCCTGACCAGGAACTGATATGCCCTTGAGCTACTTCACGAACTTCACTCCGGAACAAAGAAAGAAGGGAGACTAAAGATCAAGCTCCTACTTCTTGAATGAGGTAAAGCATATTCTTTCTCATTCCTTCTTAACAGCTTCGGAACCAAAGACTTTATTCCCTTCCCAGATTGAACAACTTGAACAGTAAACTCCTATCCTCGGAGAGCAGCTTCGCACCTTTCCGATTCATGACCGATTCCTTAAACCTTTTCCTCGGCCAGCTTCTTGATATGATCCTTGATTTCACTCTTTCACCTTTACAGTAGGTAAAGGATATTCAGGGAGGATGATTCTTGAACGAACCGTAAACACTCCACTCCTTATGAATGAGAGTGAACTACTGAACCGTTACAAGAGAGGAAAGAGGAAAGAAAGCTTAATGAGAGAGTTAGAGTTTACCTTTTGAAAAGAAAAAAATAATCAGGCAGGAAAGAAGAAAGCAAAAACGACAATCCAAGTTTACAGAAAAAGAATAAATTCAGGAGTTAGCAACTTTGAAAGCCAAAACCGAAACCGAAACCCTGAGCTACTTCACCTTCACCTATCGGTCTCACTGCTTGCTTCTTTCTCCTACTCCAGAACCTTCCCCTCGGCCGTCTTCTTGATCTGATCCTTGATTTCACTCTTTCACCTTTACAGTCGGTAAAAGCATATGAAATCCTTCTTGAACAGTAAACACAGACTCAACTCAATGAGACTGAACTACTGAACCTGAACCTCTAAACTATCAGCTTCTCTCCTGAACTACTGAACCAGAACTGGAACAAGAGAGAGTCAATGAATTAGCTTAACTCCTTTACAGTTCTAGAATCAAAGGAAAGAGATTCATTCGAGTGATTAAACTAAGCCAAGCTCATTCACCTGGTAACCTCGGTCTCATGGCTTCGCTCCTTCCCATGAACCTCTCCAACAAGGGAAAGCTATTCTGAACTATTCTTGTCTCCTTGCTACGCTCAATCACCTATTCTTGACCAACTCTTTCTCCTCTCCCTTCTTGTCCCTATTGATTCTTTCACTCGGGTTGAACTATCTCTTTGATTGAACGACTAAATAGGTGTGGGTCTTTCTTTCTTTCTTTAAGTCAGGGTTAAGGAAAGCTTAATGAGACAGAACAGGAAGGGGAAAGACTCAAGCAAGACAAGAGGAATTATCCTTCTTTACAGTTCTAGAAGGAATTGAATTAGCGCTGCTTTTCAAGACTCAACCTCAAAATGAATGAGACTGATTTCACTCTTGAACGAACAAAGATGGTAAAGCTATTTGATTGAAGAACCTGAACTTGATTTCACTCTTTCACGAGGTAATGAGTTTGAAAGGCTGGAAGGATGAGAAGAAGGAAAAGCTCCTACACCTATTTATTCTTGAACAAGGTCAGTGGTTGACACGCTCATTCACTCGGTAATTGACGATATTCCCGTTAGTGATTGTGAGTTATTCTCAGGAAGTGATTGTGAGTTATTCAAATACTTGGGTTAAACTGGGTAAGCTGGATGAGAAGCTCCTTTCTTGCTTTCACTCTTTTACTCGACTGTAAACAAAGAGAAAGATCAGCGACTTCCCCTTTTCTTGACGATAGTCCCTTCAGCGGCACAAAGAAAGAAGGGAGAGAGTGAGATAAAGAGAGTGAGAGTAACCCTACATTGTACTTCTTGAACTAGGACTTCGATCCTCTTCGAGGGGAGAAATTCCATTTCCTGAACCAAGAGCTACTTCACCGTACCCTACTATTCTTTCAATTCATTCAATCCTACACCTATTCTTTCAATTCATTCAATTCTTCACCAGACCTTTACTTTACAGTCTTTGAATAAATTCAGGTATAGGAAAGACTCTACTTCTACTGATTGAATAGTAAACTCCTCCCCTCTTCGAGGAGAGCTCCTTCGCTCCTTAGCTGCTTTTCAAGACTCAACCAACTATCAGGGAGACAAGAGAAATTATCCTTTTTCAATCCGGAACAGGACATGAGAGCTACTTTGATATGAACCAAGAGACATCAATCATACAATATGCTTCAATGAAGATGAGAAGAAAATATTGTTGAAATTATCAATAGATATTTCAATTAATGCCACATTGAAGAAGAATGAAATTTCATGTTTTGAATTTAGGGTGGATTACAATTTTAGAGTAATTTAGAGTTATTGTATTTCATTAATGTATTTTAAGACTTTTAATTTACTTTAGAATACAATTACATAATGGTTAATTAAGGTCATTAAGAATGAATGTTACAACTATGTAGTTTAGCTTGCATGTGGCTAAGTTTCTTTGCAATTCTATGTAGTTTAGGTTGCATGTAGAATCATTCAAACTCGACGTGATCAATCTTGTTTTTGGAGTGATTCGAATCTCAAGCCAGTGTTCTTGCCTTGAGATATTTGATCAACAAGAATCATTCAAGCTAGACATGATCGATCTTGCTTGTGGAGTGATTCGAATCTCAAACAATGTTCTTGCCTTGAGATATTCAATCAACAAGGTAATCTGAATCTTACTCCCCTTGTAGTGGTTCCTTATCTTATCATACTTATACTCTATTTCTTCCCTGACCTTGCCTTTCTAGCCCTGAGCAACTTCTGGCCACGCCCGATATGACCGGAAGGAGGCAAAGTGGCTTTCATTGCCTTATTTCAGGAGTTAGCTGCTTGACAGGAGAGCTATTTACCCTACTCTGGAACAGGCACAAAGAAAGAAGGAAGAAGACTCAGACAAGATTCATTCCCCAGGGAACCGATATTCCTGATTTTTTAGGTCGGTAAAGCTATTTTACGGTTTCTGATCTTTCCTCTCTCCATGTTATTCATTGTAACCTTGGGAAAGCATATGAAATGAATTGAATCTCTCTCCCTGCTGATTGAACAGTAAGAAAAGAAGAAAGCTCATGAACCTCTATTCCTACTCCTTATTTCAGGAGGTAAAGCACTCCCTTTTCTTTCACTCATTCACAAGGTCAAGCTAGTAGAAGAAGAAGAAAGATATTCCTTTACAATTCAAAATCATAAGAGAAAGACAAAATTCATTCTCTGGGGAACCTATGTGCCCTTGCCTTATTGAAGAAGTTAGCTGCTTCGAAAGCCGAAACCAACAATCTGGGAGACAAGATTCTTTCTCCTACACCTTCTTTCACTCAAACACTCGGTAAACTAATTCATTGACTTGACTCTCTCTGCATTCTCCTGAACCACTGAACCTTTTCCTTCAAAGACTCGGTAGGTAAATAGGTGAATCTTCTGTCCTTTACTTTACGGTCTCACAATTCCATTGCCTCTGCCTTCTTTTACTCTTGAACTCGGTATGTTTGCATCTGCTTCTGTCCTTTACTTTATCCTTATGGTCTTGCATCTTGTCTCCTGAACCTTCTTGCTTTCACTCCGGCTCCATAACTAAATCACTTGTCCCTGAACTCGGGTGGTTGAACTGTAAAAGAGAAATACTCAAGCTAGATGAATGATTACAGTTTGAGGATCAATGAAAGGATGTTCGCTTCGCTCCTTAGCTTCTTTTCAAGACGAGACGAAAGAGTCATTCGAGTTCACTCCTACACCTTTTCCTATCTGTTACGGTCTCTTTTCTTTCCCTTCCCTTATTGAACAAGGTAAATAGAATGAATAGGTGTTTGTTTGGTTCTTGATCCGATTCCTCGGCTTCTCTCCGGAATAGGGCATATGACCGGTCTCTTTGCTTTTCTTTCCCAAACAGTAAACAAGGGTTGAACTACTTCCCCTTCACCTGTCGGTTGAACAGCTTCGTTCCTGAACCTTCAAAGACTGTAAACGAATCAAAGCTTCACACAATTCCATTCCCTGAGCTCTGGAACCGATATGCCCGCCCTGAGCTCAATCAAATCACATTTACAAAAATAGAATCAATGAATTAGCTGCTAGGGAGTAAATCAAAGATAAGAGATAGAAAGAAGGGAGTCAAGACAAAGACTCTTTCTTCATTAGACTGATCCCACTCACTAATTGAACTAGGCTGAACTCCGGCTCTTGAACCTCGTAAACTATTGGTTGAGCGTCTTCGGTCTTACACCTATTTATTCCGGAACAGTAAACACTCAATCAACTCCTTATTCATTAGCCGCTTTACTGTTGAGCTACTTACTCCTTCCCCTTTGACTCTACTCCTTATGAATGAGAGTATAGTGAACCGGAAGTCAAGACTCAAGCAAGAGAAACCCTTCCTCAATCCTCTCCTTTACAGTCTCATCGAGCTACTTCCCAAGAACCAGATTCTTATACCTTATACTCTACTCTATTATCGGAAGGAGGTAAAGAAATTCCATTTCAAATCCTTTACTACAGTCTCACAATTCAATTTCCTTAACCGAGAGCTACTGAACCTGACCCTATTCTTTCAATTAATTCAATCCGGGGAACCTATTCAAACAATGAATGAAATCCTGAACCGGACCCTTTACTACAGTGTTTGAATCAATGAAGGTACAGGACAGATGAAAGATTAGCTTACAGTCGAGCTCCAAAACAAGAATGAAATTCGAAAGAGAAAATCTTCCCCGGAATGAAAGAAAGAGAAGCGAATGAACCCGAACCACTCATTTATTCTTTATCCTTATCCTACGGATGTCACTCCTTAGCAGCTTTTCCAGACTCAACCTCAACCCTTCGCCCCTTCCCCTGAACCTGATTAAACTGTAAACAAAGACGAAGACAGAGTTGTAAGTGTTTGAAGGAAATGGAATTGTTCAACCAATATAATGGGTGAATGGAGAGTCAAAGTCAGAAGACGAAGACAGAGTGTAAGAAAAAGATTTGATTTGCTGATGAACCGTAACCTGAAGTGAAGTCAAGAAAGAGAAGCGAATGAACAAATTTCTCTTTTATTTCTTCTTTCTCTGGAACCTACCTATTTATTTCTTTCTCCGGAACCTATCCCTTACAGTTCAATCCGGAACAGGAAGTCAGTCAAGCCGAAAGAAAGAGAAACCCTTCCCGGATCCTCTTCGAGTCTCGCAATTCCATTTCCTTTGCATTCCCTTCCGGAATTGTAAATGAAGAGAAGAAAGAGCAGCGAATGATTCGCTTCCCTCCTTATATGATATATATGCCTTGAGCTACTTCCTTCACTCAGGAACCTGTCCCACTTGGTAAACTCCTTTACTCCTGAACCTAAGCTACTGAATGAAACCCTTCCCCTCGGCCGACTTCTTGATCCTACCCCTGAACGAGAACTCCCAGATGGAACAAGGTAAGTAAAGAGCTCCTTCACCTATTTAGTCAAAAAACACAAGGTAAAGTTGCTTCGCTCAATCACCTCTCGGTCTCACTCGCTCCTTATACTCTATTCTTTTACAGTCGGGAGAGTAAATCAAAGACAAAGACTCCTGATCCTCCTTCTCCTACGGATTGAACTCATTCAACTTCTTTCCCTCGGTTCTAAATGGGTAAGCTGGATGAGAAGCTCCGGACCCTTTACAGGAGAGGAGAGTCAATTCATGAAAGAAGGGAGACGAAAGCAAGACAGACTAGAAAGAAGAATGAAACTTGACAGTTATAGGGAGAATGAAATGAAACATGAATGATCATGTAAAGACCATTTCTTATTTAGTTGATGCTAGACGACTGGTTTCATTTTTTAGGTAATACTGAAGGAAAGACGAAATGAAACATTCTAGATCCAGAATAGTCAGACAAGACTCAACAAGAATTCTCCTTGCACTTCGGAACAGGAACAAAGAAAGAAGGGAGGAAGTGTTTCAAGTCAAGACTTGAAAGGGAGACTAAAGATCAAGCTCCTATTGATTGAACTTCTGTAAAAACAAAGAATAAAGAAATTCTATCCTCTTTCTATTTTTAGGGATGTTTTCCCTGATTTCACTCTTTTTTTTACTCTACCAGAACTGTAAAAGAAGAAGAAACCAAAAAAGAGCTACTGAACCTATCGGTCTTGTTGCTACGCTTCTCTTTCTTTATTCAAAGACAAGGTAAACTCATTCACTACTGAACGAACCAGATTGAACTATAAGAAAAGGGATGAATTAGACTTAACTACTTCCCCTGAACCTCGTAAACAAGGTTGAACAATTGAATTGCCTGCCCCTCTACACCTTTGTTGAACAATTGAATTGCCTGAACCTGAAGGGTAAACTAGTCGATTCTTCTTTCACTAAGTAAAGCAGTAAAGAAGAAGAATCAGATTTCCTTCAAAGACTGTAACCGACGAAGAAAATGAAAGAGAAGCTCAATTACTTCTTTGATATTACTTTCCCTGAGCCTCTGTTCTCTTCTTTCTGTTTTCTATAGGTCTCTTCTCTTCTTTACTTCCTTCCCCGCGATATGACCTAACTGAGCTACTTCCAGACCTGAACCAATAGATATTGTATTACCTGACCCTGAAGAAGGATTTGTTGCACTGGTAAATGAAGAGAATGGAAGAAGACATAGAATAAGATATATTCCTATAGAGTCAATTCATTAGCTACTTCCCCTATTTAGCTTATTCATTCAATCCTGTAATAGAAAGCAAGACAAGATTCATTCAGCGAAACAAGACTATTACTTCTGAACTCAATGACTTGTCCCTTTAAACACTCCGTACGTAACCTTTTCCGATATATATGACTGACCTTACCTTGCCTTTCTAGCTTTAGCATTGTTTGCTTTATTCCCTGATTGACCAATAAACACTCTCAAGATTAATGATCTTGAATACGAAACCTCTACAACTATTTGCTTCTCTCCTGTCCCTATGTCTTTCTATTGGTTGAGTAGCTTGCTTCGATCCATAACCTTAGCTTCTATCTATTATTTTACCTGATTTACACCCCAATATGACCCTAACTTTCCAGTCGATTAAATGAATGAAGAAGAAATGAATTAGCAGCTTTGAAAGACGAAACTAAAGATGAATTCTCCAGTAGTGTTTGAATAAATTCAGGGAGA
This sequence comes from Cucurbita maxima, assembly GCF_002738345.1. Lineage (NCBI taxonomy): Eukaryota > Viridiplantae > Streptophyta > Magnoliopsida > Cucurbitales > Cucurbitaceae > Cucurbita > Cucurbita maxima. The sequence continues at coordinate 120,126 of NW_019272073.1, forward strand.
AGCAAATTAAGGAATAATTCTCTTGACCCTACTTTACCTTTACAGTTGAGTAAATCAATTAAAGCTTCTTTCTTTACAGTTCAAGAAAGAGTCAATTCATTAGCTACAGATTAGTTCGTTCTATCAAAGAGTGAAACCTGAACCTGAATCGTGGTGGTGCTCTTCTACAGCTTCTTCGATAACAACTCCTTTTTCCCTTCGGTCTCTTATCTTTGTTCTCTCCCTCTTTACTGACTCATTCATCTTTCTTTGACGGATTTCCCTCGGTAATATGGAATAGATGTTTTCATCCCTGGACTGATTGAAGAAAGATTCATTCTACTCAATAACTTTAGATTCTTTAACTGTAAAGAAAGACTCAAGAACCCGCAGGGAACCTACCTATTGATTCTTTGACTGATTTCACTCTGTCTTGAACAAGGGAAAGCCGCAAAAAGCATATTCTTGATCCTTATGAATTATCCTGAACTACTTTGACTACTTAACTGACTCATTCAGCTTTTCTGATAGTACCTGACTGACCTGATTTCCCTCGGGTTTCACTGTTCTTTCAGGAGGTAAGGTAAGTAAAGCATATGCAGTTGAAGTAACTCTTTGATTGAAGGAAGAAGGTAATGCAGCAGAAGTCAAGCCGAAATAGAGTGAACCGATCCTACTAATAGCCTTTACAGTGGAAAGAAAGAAGAAGAAAGCAAAAGAGTGAACCGACCCTACTAATAGCCTTTGACAATGAATGAATAAATTCATTCAACCCTGACCCGGAAGGAAAGACTGAGGATTCTTTTCTCTTTTAATTCGACTGAGCCTTTGACGATATTCCCTATTTATTCTTTCCATTGAACTCAAACACAAGGGAAAGCATATGAAATTCATTGCCTAAACTATACTAATTCATTTACTCATTCTCCATGAACTGTAAAAGATCCATACTCTCGATTGATTAATAAGACAGAACTACTCTAAACGAACCTTCTTTCACTCTAAAGCAGCTGAGCTCCGTAACCGAGCCGTATTCTCTTCCCTTCACTAGGTGGAGTTGTAAGTAAAGGAATGAAATGAAAGAGAAATCCCCTTATTCGTTCTCCTTCCCCTTCTCCTATTTAGCTGGTTATTGATTCAATCCGTAACCTCTACCTATTTATTCTGATTCTTTATGAGTCAGGTTTAACTAAGTCAAGACGAAAGGGAACCCCTGGCCTATTCTTCTTTCAGAGGGTAAAGCTATTTGTTTGAAGAACCTGAACCGTAACCTGATTGAACTCGGTCTGTTGTTCTCTTTACTCCTTCCCCCGCATTGGCCTTCAAAGACTATGAACCTCTCCCTGAACTATAAAGCTGAAAGATTAATGAGACTAATTTCACTTTTGACCAAGGTAATTAGTAAGTCAAGACTCAACTCCTTATTCCGGAACCTATTTCTTTTCTTTTACTGGGTAAAGCAGCTTCACTCAATCTCCTGTCGGTTTCACAGCTTCGTTCTTGCCCCTGTCGGTAAAGCAGCTTTGCTCCTCTCTCTCTGTCTTAGTCTTTAATAGCTTTCTTTGTTTTATTCCTTGATGGAACTCATTCATTCCCCTGAACCTATTTGGTATCTTTTCTTTCCTCTCGCTTGAAAGACTCACCGAAGGGCTCATTATCCTTCACTACTTGTTCCGTTAGAGTTCTTTATTCTTGAACAATAAACTCATTCACCTTCCCCTGAAAGTGTTGAAAGTCAAGACGAAATTAAACATTCATTATCATTATCCTTGTCAATGCTCAAGATTAATTCTTTCTCGTTCACTCCTTCACCGGGAGCTTCTTTAACTTCTCTTTCTCCTCTCCCTACTTATTCTTTCATTTACTCTCTTGAACTAGGTAAAGCATATTCAGTAGCTCTTTTATTGACCGAGGTAATTTGTAAGTCAATCCTCAAGATTCGTTATCTTTCACCCCGGCTCTGCTTTTTTCTCTTCTCCCTCCGGTAAAGGATATTCAATCCTTCTTTCAGCTATGATTCTTTCTCCTCTTACTCCTATCCCTTTCTCTTTCTTTGACTGATTTGATTGAACTCGGTCGGGTGGGTTGGTTGAACTAGGTGAAGTATTTAATTCATTTACGAGACAGGAATATCTTTTTGTTTCAGCTATGATTCTTTCTCCTCTTACTCCTTCCCCTTCAAAGACTGTATGTAAAGTGGCTTGCTGCGCTCCTCTCTCTTTCTTCATTGGGTAAAGCCGCTAATTCATTTACTCTGTCCCTGAAGGGTAAATAATTTCATTGCCTTATTCATTCGACTTAACAAGATGCATTCTCTGATTCCTTCTTGAACAGTAAACTCGGCTCAATCACTATTAAACCTTTACAGTGGAGGGAGGATATTCAATCCTTCTTGAACTCCGGAACCCTATTTATTCTAAGACTCGGTCGGTAATTATTAAGTCAAGCCAAAACTTCAACCCTTTTCCTGATTTCACTCCTTTTCCTTCTGGAACTGCTGAACACCTATTTCTTCTCTTCTCTTTCTTGTTGTTGATTGAACTCTTTTATTTTCCTCTCTCCCTCCTGTAAGAAGGATTCGTTATCCTTCCCCTGACCCTCTACTACCTGAAAAAGCAAGTTCAGATTGAACTCCTTATTCCTTCTTGTTTAGGAACTGAACTTAATAACTTGTCTCTAATTTCACTGCTTCACTCCTGGATGACCTATTACTGATGAACCAGATTGAACTCCTCTCCTTACAGTCTTCGCAGCTTCGCTCCTTCCCCTTTACGCATTTATTCTAGAACTCCTCTTTCTCCAATTCCTTCTTGAACTATCGAGTGAAACTATCTCTTTTCTTTTCAACCCCAATAAAGAAAGACGAAAGAGTTTACAAACGAAACTACTACACCTATTCTTTCTTTCAGGAGGTAAAGCCTCAGGAGACAAAACATGCATTCTCCTTCATGAACCTCTCTCTATTATTTATTACCTTCCCCCAAACAAGCACCTATTTCTTTCTTCTCTTTCCCTTTAGCTGACGAAAAGAGAGAGACTGGATTAGACTGAACCTGATGGAACTCTTTTACTTCCTCTCCAGTAAAGAGTCAAGATTATGGATCCTTCTCTTTCAACCACTCTGTCTTCATCTTGTCTTCTTCCTTCATTCCGCTATCCTTCTCCTGTCCTTTACCCATTATCTAACTAACTTGTCCTTTCTTTACAGTTCAAGTCAGAAAGATATTAATGAGACAGAACCTCTACAACTATCTCTCTCCTTCCCCTATGGATTCATACACTGATCTTTCTTCTGTCCCTACTTCCTCCTGAGCTACCTTTCCTTCTTGCACTCGATCTCTCTCATTGCTTTGTTTGCTCTTCTTTATTCGTAAATAGGCTTTGATTATCTCCTTATTCATTTTCTTCTCCTTTTCCCTCTGGATCTGAAACTGCTGGCTGAACCTATTTATTCATTGTCTCTGTTCTTTCCCTTCAAAAGAGTAATTTAGGAATCTTAGCTCTGATCTTTCTCCTCTCGCTACTTACTCCCTCTTCTCGTAACCCTGCATTGTACTGATTGAAGTTACTCTCCTCTGTAAGATAAGAAAGATTAATGATAAGACTCAACTCAAGCTTAATTAGACTTTACAGTGAAAGGAAGAGTAAATGAATTAGCTACTGAACTTGAAAATGTTGAAAGGAAAGACTCTACTTTCGATTCATTCTCCTTTACAGTTCAAGAAAGAGTAAATGAATTAGCTACTGAACCTGAAAGTTTTTCAAGTCAATCCTCAAGAGAAAACCTTCCCCTGAACCTGATTTCACTCTTGAACGAGGGTTGGAACTATAAAAGAGAAAGACTCCTTATTCCTTCTCCTTCACTACTGAACCAGGAACCATAAGAAAAGAAGAAGAAACCTGACCCTCGGCTTGGCCCCTTTCCGATTCCTCAACCGACACCCTTTACTAGGGCTAGGGAAAAGGTCATTCATCAGTTCTTTCTTTACTGTGTATGATGTCGAAAGAGCATCTAGTAGTTAAGCTTGTTCACTGAAGTGCCTTACGTGCCCTTTTATTATGTACGTAACAAACAACCTTTGACTCGACGTAATGTAATAAGAAGCAACCCTCAGCGTCACACCCTCGCTCAAAGCCTTTTTATAGTATAGTAAGGGCTCGCGCCTCTGGCTTTTTGCATGTACTCACTCATCTTTATCAGCTCCCTCTCCCTTCTTGAACTTTGTCTCACTGCTTCGCTCCCTTGCCCTTGCTCCACATCTATTTACTATAGACTAGGGCAGGTTAGTTCCGTTTCTTAGAATCAAATGAAAAGAAAGCAGATGAACGAACCAAAGGCTGTTTAGTTTAAAAAACATCCCCCCATCATCCTCATTCGATCTTGCCTGCCGAAGAAAGAGAAGAATAATCTAGGAAGGGGCCCCTAAGCTCGCGAGAAGGAGAAGGGCTAAAATACAAAGGAAAGACGCGCGTTAGAGAGGCACTAACAAGACAACGCGCAACACTCTAATCTAATGCACTAATGCTAATGCACGCTAACTACCCCTAATCTAATGTGCTACTGTCGCGCTATACTGAACCAACGCTGACTATGCGCTTTACTTAGCTAGCCGGGCAAGAGAAGGTTGGTTTGCTCAGGTGGATGATGATTCAGATGTAGGCAAGATAGTCACAGATGAGATTCCAACAGGTTTGTATAAGATGGGCATGGAAACTCTCTTAAAATCAAAGATCCTCGAGACGTACGCATAGAGAAGAAGAAAATGAGGCGCATAAGGTCAAGTTGCAGAATGGCCTCTCTCGTCGACCGACAGAATAAACAAGAGTGACTACTAAATGTCTGGTTAAGATCTTATTGGTAGCTCGGAACGAGACAAGTACGTGTGTAGATAGGACGCGAGATGAATCACAAGGTCCCTTAAAGGAAAGGCAGGCTGTTTTCAAGCATATAATATATGAATGAGAGCTAGCCTTGCGCTGAACTCAAAACTATGTGTGGAGCTCTATCTATCTTTACCTAGCCGGCCTTTTTTATTCAATTCATTGCATGCCTTTTCTTCCCTGCCTTCTTTGACCTTTCTTTGGAGCTCTAATCATCCCAAGCCGGAATCAGTAGTAGCTCCAAAGGACCAATCTACTATTGTATGGTAAGGTAAGCATTGTTCTTCCTTAACCTTCTTCTACCTTTGAAGATAGCAAGGGCATTGAAGCAATACCTATCTACGGGGATCAATCATTAAGGCAAGTCAAAGCGTGGACAAGAAGGAAAGCAGTCTGTGAATAAAATCAATCCCTTTTTGATAGCCTTAGGAAGAGTGAATAGGCACAGTACAGGTTCCGAAAGAAAGAAAGTTGCCAATTCTCTTTCTAGCTAGTCTTCATTTACCTATGGAGATTATAGGAGATAGAAGAAGAATCACATGTATGCGTGCTAAGCGTGGGCAAGCGAGGACAAGCGGAAGCTATGGAAAAGAGTATTTCCTTGCTTTGGCATTTAGTATGTAAGTCAAGCAGTAAGTAGGCTAATAAGTAGGCTAACTAAATAGGCAGGCATGTATTCTTTCTTGCCCTGAAATTCTGCCTTTTCTTTTCTTTTAGGACGGAGGAGTATTGACCACTTATTTTCATGCAAAAGAATCAGTGGTTTTTTCATATCTTTTTTGTATGCTCTTTAGTGGGATAGTCAAGCAGCAACCTCTTTGAGCTCTTACTGAATCCCAACAAAGGATCCCTATCTTGAGATCACAACTTCCTCTTCTTTTTTCTTTCTTCATAACCATCCTCTTTTTTTTTTTAGAGAAGAACTTGTTTGTGGCTCCTTTTCATTCATTCTTTCTTCACGAGCTTGTAGAGAGCCCATGAGTTGATCAATAGTAATGGAATCAAAATCTTTCTCTTTCTCAATAGCAACAACAATATAATTGAATTTCGGATCGCAAGATTTTTTGTTCAATTACTCGAACATCCTCCAAATTCTCAGCATATCTATGCATTTGATTAACAACACCCAATACTGACGAAAAAGCAGAATAAATGAATGATGATGCATCTTGAGTGCTTTAAATTCTCCTATCAAGGTTTGATGATGCTTTTTTTCGACTATTAGATAAAGGTACGAGGGGACGAAGTGACTCGGCCAAAGGTTCAAGTTCCGAAGGAATATCTTCTTTTGTTAAGTGAAATCGTTGTTCCATCTCTCTCCTGGCTTATTGATAAAATACCCTTTGACATGAAGCAAAAAGTACACCCCAGTACACCCCAGCAAACTTCCTTTTTTTAATTTTCTAATCTTCTTGGAAAACAAAGAAGTATGATAAGAGCCCCAGTATAAAAAAAGAAAATCTTCCCCCTCTGAAACCGAAAAGATATTCTTAATTACCTCGCTAAGAGAGATGGGATCCTTGTTTGATCTTATTCATATTCTCTTTTCTTGAATTAGTAATGGGACGTATATCTCAAAAGTTCAATGTGAAATTAGAATGAGATAGATTGTTTCAAATTCTAATTTGTAATTCATTGAGGTTGATCCCGAAGTTACGGAGCCAAAAATCAACTTGAAATCTTCAATTAAAAAAGTAGGTAGAATGAGTGAAATTTCTTTTGTATCGTACAAATTCCATTTGTGTATGTGCTCCCGGGAAACATATAGGACTCTGACGTATTATTTGTGCAGGGAGTCATCGAAAAAGCCAGACCAGATTCGGTATTCCTTGGAATCCTAAATATGATGCTACCCATAATTGTACTAATCCACATATGTCTTTCTCCCATCCATTGGTACTAGTGGAAGAAATTGAAATTCCCATATTTGTTTGATGAGAAATATGAAACTAAGAATAGATAATAATAGGATCCCCATTTGGAATGAAATTATGCTATTTGTACTCCTTTTCACATAAAATGGAGAGAATAATTTATCTATGTATTTTTTTATTGGATTTTGATCGGTTGGGACTGAAGGGGCTCGAACCCGCAACTTCCGCCTTGTCAGGTCGGTGCTCTGACCGATTGAACTACAATCCTAGGAAAATTAGGTGTACAGCTTACCTAATTCTTTTTGCTCATTGGATTTCATTCAAACCATTTGGTTTCACTGTGTTGTAATAGAGACACGAATGCTGATGAGAAAAATCATTTGAATAAGAAAGAGATATAGAAAGATATTGATTATTATGGATGTAGTAAATTCATAGTGGGCTAATTCATGAATTGAATCAAATGGGCCCTTTTTTAAACTAAGCGGTAGAGTCACGCTCTTTAAACGCCTTAAGAAATAGGCGTAAGTCATCGGTTCTATTCCGAGAAAGGTGCTATATTTTCCACGAAACTCCTGCTCCCTTCTTAGTCTTGATTTTTCAGCGAAGGATATAGATATGAAAAAGGTAACCGCCTGTCGAGTCGTTTTTTTATTAGTTTTTAAGCAAAATGTGAATTATGATGAGTTGTAGTCGATTAGGAGAACTGCTATGTCATTACAGGGTTTACTCTTCCTCATCTTTCATTATTCACATTTTCTGTCCTGGGACATAGTCGAGATATTCATTATGAATCGCCAAAGTCTTCCTACTTCTCCATTGTTCCAATCAGATCCGAAAAATGAGAAAGAAGCACCAGAATTGAATCATGACTATATAAGATATTCTGTAAGATTCGATATAGATGAAATCGTGTAAGCAGACCTTTTCTTTCCTTGGCCCATGTAAGAATTCGTCGTCTGATTTAGTCTTATGTTCCTGGATGCTCCATAGGAATCCATTGCTATTCCTTTTCTTCCACCGAGAAAGGTTCATTCCGAATCACAAGAGTTCTTTTTTTGAATTCATTTTGATTTGAGTTATGATAATGCAATGCATGAGGTCTCGAAAATAAGGTTGTGTAGAGAAAAAGAGCTTTTTTTTTATGTGAAATTGATTCAAACCCTTTATTTAAAGGTCGTTAATGTTAGAAGATGACTGTCGGTATCTGATAGTAAGATACCTACGGTCGGTACATCTTTGAAAGCGAAGAGAGAATAAACGGACTCTTCGAGGGCTACTTAATGCACTTTAGTGGAAACCTGTAGGACTGGAGCTGTTGGATCTTGCTCAGTGCTGCTATAACTGAAGAACCAAAAAGCTCTGCGTCGAACTTCAGCCCCTGAGAGTTGGCCACGAGGCAAGAGGTCAGTCGTCTAACTCTTTCTTAAAGTCGAGCCTCAAGACATAAACCATAAAAAAGATCAAGGACGATCCACTTTCTGATGTGTTCAGTCTTTCACTTACCTGCCTTCGGATGAGAAAGTAGGAAAGGATGTAGCAAGCAACGAAGTCATAATGAGAATTCGGAAATCATGTTTTGATTCCTCTGTCAGCTGTCTTTCCGTTCTGTAACCCCAGGCCAAAAGAAAGGTTAGTCCCTTTGGTTCCCTGCCAGCTCTTCAAGCAGTAGAAGATAATTCAATCCTGTAGTAGACAAATCAAGACTCTAAACTTTCGAGATTAAGAAAGCAGGTTCACATCTGACAACTGTTGATCCATGGGATTAAGAGAGTTAGATAAAGTCTTACTGGGAGCTCTATCTACTCATCTAGGCTGAGTGGCTTTTATTTAGAAGGTCGGGATTCTCTCAAAAGAGAATGATGAATATCCATAGAGATGGCTATGTCCCAGTTCTTCTCTTGTATGAATGAAGGCCATTTCCTTCAAGACCTCTGGCAGGCAAGTCAAGCCATTGTAGGTAATCAACTCCCTTAGAAGTTAAGAAATCCTACTGCCTTAGATTTATAAGCCGTAATGCAGTCATTCTATTCCAGATCTTCCCCAGGCTATAGATTATATCCCTGAGCTGCTAGAGTCAATTTAGCCGAAATATCTTATTTCTTATGAGATTGTCGTTCCAATCCAGTCTGTTAAAGTATAAGTAAGTCAAGCAGAAGCCGGAGTTGATTACACCCTGTAAGGAATAGATATAGAATATAAGGCTGTAGGCTCAAGTTAAGCAGTAAAGGAATGAACTCTTGGCACAAAGTCTAGAAGTTTCTACATCAAATAGATCAACAATAGCCTTGGATTAGGTCGGCATTTGCCTTAGCCCTCTCTCTTTGTAATCTGGCCGGACTTATAGCTTTCTTTCTTGCCTTTGAAGAAGAGTCAGAGAATAGGCTTTCAAAGCCGTAAGCAAGAGAATAGCCAGGACTGAAGTCAACTAATGAGGCAGTGAATCTCAGTCAATTGGAATAGAATGGATGGCTTTCAGATCCTACTGAATTGACTCAGTCAGATCATGGGTTTGGCCTTCTCTTTCTAGATGCAGTAGTTTGAGTTTGAAGCTAGCTCAGTCCGACTTTTGTTCTTTAAAGATAGAGGACTTGAGGCTGCTATGACTTCTTTCATCCGAAGTGGGAATAATGAAAGAGGGTCTTTAGGCTCTTCGCGCCCGCAACTAATTGTTCTTCTTCCCCTGGGGAAACTCAAGATAATGACTGACTTAGAGTTCAATCCCGTCGTAGTCATCTTCCTGCCTTTCTTCAGACGACCCTCCAGTCGACGAAGAAGGTGACCGCGTTGCGTTGAACCAGCATGCTTTACTGGGTATACTGAGTATATGTGAGCAGCGACCAATTCGAAGTTCAGTGATCTTTCTGATTTACGAGATTGATATTTCAGATTTACAGGCTAACTTCCTTTCTCAAGTAAACAATTCAAGAATCCCGTCAGAGTGACTACTTTTTTGGATCGGATTCTGGAGAGGAAGGAGTCAACCTTTTTATACGCGTAAACTGGAGTTCATGCTCCCACCCCTATTCGGATCAAGGGCAAAAAGTCCGAGAATAAATGTTGCATCGATCGACCATGTCTTTCGACCGTTCCCAGTAGCTCTATGTAAGTTGGTTTGGTGTAAACTAGGGAGATGGTAGGCTGTACCATTTGAAAGCGAGTTGCACATGAGCTTTTTCTATGAGTGATCGGTCTTTTCCAAAAAGGGTTCAATTGCTCTAAAGCTAGAGTGTGGAAGTTCTTCTTTACTTTATATCATCCTCCATACGGGCGGACCGACCCTTAACGGTCCTTGCCTTCTGCTTGGATTGAACTGTTTGATTAGGTAACTAAATGACTTTTTGAGGTGAGGGTTAAAGGCTTGCCTTCAACGCAAAAGACCAATCCTAGTCTCAGTTATGGAAATGGACAAATCTCCGCTTACGTAGGGACGGACTGAGGTCTACATGTAGATTATCATACTGAGGTATACTTAAGAAGCTTGAGTATTTATTCTTCAGCATGGCCTATCCTTGAGTCGGAAATGGGATGTCGCGTATCCGCTGCAGATAAGTTGTTAAAGCGCTTAATCAAATTTATAGGCATAGGCCAGTCGGACTTACAAAATAGGTGGGTGTTTTGCCAAAATCATTTAAAAGCTTTGCTAGCGCTTATTTCTTGTGCTGAATCGATGACCTATGTTATGTATAAAGTAACAAAAATTCTTTGAATTTCAAGAAAAAAAGAAACAACTTTGCTGACAATTGTTTGTTTGGTCAGAAGAGTCCTCCGAATATTCGGGTCTTGGATTAATGATCAATTTTCTTTTTTCTTTTTTCTTTTTCTTCATGGAATATGAATAGAGAAAAGAGGAAAGACTCATTACATTCAAAAAGATATATGGGAATTTCCCATAAATAATTGCAATAATTGAGCGTGAGAGCGAAATGAATCGAAAGATGAATGTTTGGTTCGGGAGGGGATCGTCGAAGTTTTGAAATGAATGGAAAGAAAATCTACTTTCATTAAGTGATTTATTAGATAATCGAAAACAGAGGATCTTGAAAATAATTCAAAATGAAGAACTCCGCTGAGGGGGGGGGCATTGAACAGTTGGAAAAAGCCCGAGCCCGCTTACAAAAAGTCGAAATGGAAGCGAATCAGTTTCGAGTGAATGGATACTCTGAGATAGAACGAGAAAAATGGAATTTGATTAATTCAACTTCTAAAAGTTTGGAACAATTAGAAAATTAGAAAAATGAAACTATTCGTTTTGAACAACAAAAAGCGATTAATCAAGTACGACAACAGGTTTTCCAACAAGCCTTACAAGGAGCTCTAGGAACTCTGAATAGTTGTTTGAACAACGAGTTACATTTACGTACCATCAGTGCTAATATTTCCATTTCAAGCAAATGAAATTAGTAATATTATCCGTGAACGTATTAAGCAATATAATAGAGAAGTCAAAATTGTAGATACTGGTATTGTACTTCAAGTAGGCGATGGCATTGCTAGTATTTATGGTCTTGATGAAGTAATGGCAGGTTCAATAGTCGAATTTGAAGAGGGTACTATAGGCATAGCTCTAAATTGAGAATCAAATAATGTTGGTGTTGTATTAATGGGTGATGGTTTGCTGATACAAGAGGGAGGTTCTGTAAAAGAAACGGGAAGAATTGCTCAGATACCAGTAAGCGAGGCTTATTTAGGTCGTGTTATAAATGCCCTGGCTAAACCTATTAATGGTAGAGGTGAAATTTCATCTTCTTACTCTCGATTAATTGAATCTCCCGCTCCTGGTATTATTTCGAGATGTTCCGTATATGAGCCTCTTCAAACTCAAACAGGACTTATTGCTATTGATGCGATGATTCCTATCGGACGTGGTTAGCGAGAATTAATTATTGGGGACAGGCAGACCGGTAAAACTGCAGTAGCCACGAATAAGATTCTGAATTAACAAGCGAAAAATGTAATATGTGTTTATGTAGCTATTGGTCAAAAAGCCTCTTTTGTGGCTCAAGTAGTTACTACTTTACATGAAAGGGGGGCAATGGAATACACCATTATAGTAGCCGAAATGGCTGATTCTCCGGCTACATTACAATACCTTGCCCCTTATACAGAAGCTGCTTTGGCTGAATATTTGATGTACAAAAAACAACACACTTTAATCATTTATGATGATCCCTCAAAACAAGCACAAGCATATCGACAAATGTCTCTTCTTTTACGAAGACCGCCCGACCGCGAAGCTTATTCGAGAGATGTTTTTTATTTGTATTCACGCCTTTTGGAAAGAGCCGCTAAATCAAGTTCTGCTTTAGGTGAAGGAAGTATGACTGCTTTACCAATAGTTGAGACCCAATCTGGAGATGTTTCAGCTTATATTCCTACTAATGTAATTTCCATTACCGATGGACAAATATTCTTATCTGCAGATCTATTCAATGCTGGAATCAAACCTGCTATTAATGTGGGTATTTCCGTCTCATTTCCGTCTCTAGAGTAGGATATGCAGCTCAAATTAAAGCCATGAAAGAAATAGCCGGCAAATCGAAATTGGAATTGGCTCAATTTGTCGAATTAGAAGCCTTTGCGCAATTTGCTTCTGATCTCGATAAAGCTACTCAGAATCAATTGACAAGAGGTCAACGATTACGTGCTTAAACAATCCCAATCAGCCCCTCTCACGGTAGAAGAATAGATAATGACTATTTATACCAGAACGAATGGTTATCTTGATTCATTAGAAATTGAACAAGTAAGAAAATTTCTCGTTGAGTTACGTACTTACGTGGAACCGAATAAACCTCAGTTTCAAGAAATAATATCTTCCACCAAGACATTCACCCCTGAAGCGGAAGCCCTTTTGAAAGAAGCTATTCAGGAACAAATGGAACGTTTTCTACTTCAAGACCAAGTATAAAAGAAAACAAGTAAAGTAGAAATCAATTTGATAACTTGAAAATCTTCTAATTTCTTCTATTTCTAATATATATAAGAATAAGATAAGCGGATAGTGGGAATCGAACCCGCATCGTTAGCTTGGAAGGCTAGGGGTTATATATAGTGGACGTTGATTCATCATTTTGAACATCTCTAATTCAAAACCGAACCGGAAACTTTGGTTTCATTCGGCTCCTTTATGGAAGGTGGATAAATTCTTACATGTAAAATGTAAAGAAAAATAAATATGCCACCCATACATAACATCTATATCAGCCTTTCGGTCTGAATGCATTCAAAAGGACCCGCTTTATAGATGATCCCTATACAAAAGGAGATTCTAACAATCTTTCCAGTTATTTATTTCATTCCCTATTTCTATTGAATAGAATCCTTAGGAAAAGTAGTTTGTTTCTGCTGAGCTAAAAAACGATGTCGACGTCTTTAGTAAAGTAAAGACACTGTTTCATAGCTCTTTTGTTTTGCTTCAATCTCCCTTATACAAAGACAAAATTGAAGATTTAGTTACGATTAGAAAAAATTCCAACTTTATCCATGGATCCCTTATTTCTTGCTTGGAAGTATTGATCCAATTCAATAAAATTCTGTTTCATCATTTCGTGATCCCATTTTTTCAATTTGGGGAGAGATGGTTGAGTGGACTAAAGCGTCGGATTGCTAATCCGTTGTACGAGTTTTTTGTACCGAGGGTTCGAGTTGAGTCGTTCATTACTTGAAATTGTATTTAATACCGACAGACAATTATATATTGTGGGGGACTCTAACAGGTAGGGTCGTTCAATGGAAACAAAGTAAGAATAAGAAAATGAGAGTGATCCTTCTCCCAGCTATAGAAGAATTGCCATATTGGACTCAACTCAAAGGTTCGTTCAGACTGTATGGACGATTTCTCTAATCTTATAACAATCTCTTTTTCTAGTAAATCATCAGTCTCGGACAGTATTCAAAATCTTATCAAAAGCTTATAGCAGCTTGCCAAACAAAAGCTAATAGAAAAAAGAATAGAGTTATTACTGGCATAACATCTACTATTGGATTCAAAAAAGCGTAGGCCTCGGGCAATTTGGCGATGAAAAAACTACTTGACTTGTGAATAAAGGAAAGAATTCAGACAGATACCGATGAAACTTAAGAGATTATAAGTCTAACAATTTCTTTTGATTGAGTTATTAATCCCCTATTTATTATTAAGAGATACGGAATGAATAACATAAAGTAGGTCAAAACCCGTTTCTTGCTTGAACTCAGCCAATAAAACATCCTTCAATTTGAAAAAGAGAATAATAAATAGAAGAAATCCTACTAACAAAGATTATCTTAATGGGGAATTATATGTAATGATCAATAAATGCAGTTTAATTGGATCTATAAACGTATCAAAATCCGAGCATAGAATTCTTTCTATAAATCTTTGTACTGGAATTGACGAACAACCACTATAAATATTAGTGTTTATTAGTGGTGAATATAAATGGGGCGTGGCCAAGTGGTAAGGCAACGGGGTTTGGTCCCATTATTCGGAGGTTCGAATCCTTCCGTCCCAGAGTATGTCTAGAAACCGATCATCAGACTAGATTAAATTCTCGGGCAAGAGAAAGCTGCATATGTTAGAAGATATAAACCAATTATTTGCAAAGCTTCAATGGTAGATTATGTGATCATGACTTGATTTTCTAGCCTAAGAGCTTGGCCCGGTCTAAAGGAAGAAGAAAGTCGACCTTGTAGAGAAGCGGATAGGAGAGGTAGCCTATAGACTCAAGCGATCAGCTCGGTATTCTATGTGAGTCAGTTGACTTCGATTAGACCAGACTGACCCTGAGAGGAACTTCCCCAAGAATCAGTTTAGTATATCATAGCTGACCCCACCATGGGCGGGACAGGACCATACACCCACTGCACGAGTAGAATACTACTTAGTCAAGTAGAAGGGCCAACCTGAGAGCGAGGCAAGCTAGGAACGGGCTAAAAGCTTTGCCCGGTCTAAAGGAAGAAGAAAGTCGACCTTGTAGAAAAGCGGATAGGAGAGGTGGCCTATAGACTCAAGCGATCAGCTCTAAGAATTAGTTTAGTATATCATAGCTGACCCCACCATGGGCGGGACGAGACCATACACCCACTGCACGAGTAGAATACTACTTAGTCAAGTAGAAGGGAAAACCTGAGAGCGAGGCAAGCTAGGAACGGGCAAGTGTACTCCGGATAATAAGGGAAAGGTTTTTTTTAATCCAAGTTTGACTCTGATTATATCCAACGTGCAAGCACTAAGTAACAAGCTACCTTATGTAATATCAAAAAAACCGAGGAAAATAACGAACCACAAGAAAAAATGAACAAGGTCTTACGACACGATCACTATATCTCTTTTCTTTTTCTTTATCTCTCCTCTATAGAAAGAGGGGAGCGTGGTATACCTTATCGTTTGGTCAACGAGATGTACGTAAGCCGACCATGTATATGTTCTTTGGAGCTCGAACCCATAAATAGAATGAAATGAAATAATGGTGAGCCTAGGGCGACGAACATGGTTCAAGGGTGTCTATACAAAGCCCTTCTCTTTTTCACTCAAAGAGGCAATGCACTCAAAGATTTGAATGGAACTTGATTGATAAAGAATGCATTTTTTGGTTAAAAGTTAGATAGACGGACTACTAAAAGGAAATGCCACGCTCTGCGTGTCAAGAGATATGGGGCGTTCTAATCGAAGGGTCATACTTCTCGACCCTATTACGGTAAGGCCAATGCACCAGCCAGCCGATGTGGTGGCGAACACGCTGTGCTGTAAGCTAAGCTGTTCCCCTTGTAGATGGAGGAGATATGAAAAGAAAGTGTACCGTGCTTTCTTCATAAGATTTTATAGTAGCACTAGTATCTTATTTGATTTCACTTAGCTTGCCTCTCCCATGACTTTCTGGACCAACCAACCCGGATCTGGCCTCGAAAGTCTCTACATTTTGGGAGCTGAGCATGCAAAATAGAGCAATGGATCTTCGGCCGAATTCGATTTTGAATGGCACGACTCTTTCTCTTTTTGTGCTGGCATTTGAGTTGTCTCTCCTCCTCTTTCAATGGACACACTCGACACAGATAGGCTCCGGTGGCCTCGTCTTCTGCCTCTATCAGGGGACGACAGCCCCACCTCCACAGCCACAGCATGGAGGAGCAGCTCCTTAATCCGCACTACAACCAATCCACATTTTCTCCAGATCGATATATGATGCTAAACCGAAACCGAGCTCGATTGAGAGGGCAGCCCGTTTGTTGGCTCTTTGAGAATAAAGCACTCATAGGAATGGTGCTAATTCCCATGTTCTTTCGAGTCTCGTTTGGTTTCAAGAGCCTCCCCCTCCCCGTCCCTTACTCGCCTTTTGACAGCCATCATCCTTGATTTTTTTTCCGTATGCCGGGAAAAGTGTCTTACCTTTCTACATTCATTCTTAGACAAATTTCCTCAGGTCTCTATAAAACAAAATGAAAATCCGAGGTAGAAGCACAAAAGGAGAGAGGAAAAGTCGAAAGGGGGGAATCAGTCTAGTGCTAGTTCTTAGTGAAACTTCTTTATCTAACTCTCATTTTTTAGTGGTTTCTTTGGAAAGAAAGACAAAACTTCCCTTTCTTTCTAATTTTTCTTTTTTCTCTCTTTGACGAATTGAGTTTTTTCCAGAGAGATTTTGTTTGAAAGATTCCCTCATCTCAATCATTCAAAAAGAGAAAGAAGATAAATAAAGGCGCATACGTGCCCTACTACTTCTTCATTCAGAGGGGTGGGAGACGGGACTCATGACTTCCCACTGGGCGAGAGGTGCACCTACCCACTCATCAATCACGGTGTTCAGCTGACATGCACTGATAGACCCCTATTGTATTGGAATTAGGCGCCCATCTGTTTACTGTTGTCAACTAATCTCTTCAATGTGAAATTCGACTCAATGTTAGAACATTTCTGTTCATGATATTCTGATTTAAGTGGTCCTATTCTGTGTCCCATGCTAGGAATCATTATTCCTCTTTTCATTCCAAATTCAAGAATACGACCGATACGATTGATTGGTCTATGTGCCTCTCTTATTACTTTTTTGTATCCCCCTGTTCCTCGGATACAATTCGATCCTTCTACGGTCAAATCTCAATTTGTGGAAAGCCTTCGATGGCTTTCTTATGAAAACATCAAATTTTCTTTGGGTATAGACGGTATCTCTTTATTCTTCGTGATATTGACCACATTTCTGATCCCTATTTGCATTTTAGTGGGTTGGTCTGGTATGAGAAGTTATGGGAAAGAGTATATTACAGCATCTCTAATTTGTGAATTTTTAATGATCGGCGTGTTCCGCATGCTGGATCCTCTACTATTCTATGTTTTTCCCGAAAGCGTGCCAATCCCTATGTTGTGCGAAGCTGAGCATCCGATATTCGCTGGGATCAAGCTTTTCCTCTACGGGGGCCTTGTGCAGTAAACCCCCATACGGGTGGTCATCCGTCAACGTAAAGTAGTCCCCGCAAAGATTTCGGGAGGAGGGGTAGTCTTATGTGTAAGCATAGCATTTCTGGTCGAACCTGCCCAACCCAACTAAGAAGAACCGAACCTGACAGACACAGATTTTGCCTTTTGGGAGAGTACTCTGAGTAGTGGGTACCTCGTCATACCTCGACCCGCCTACTCGGGTCTTGTATGAATATGCAGGAAGGGGTGCTCCTAGGTGTGTGTAGGGGTTGTGTTTGTTCGCGAGAATGGATTCCTCTTCAAGTCAGTTCGGGGGGTGTGGACACACTTGCGCGAATTCGAGTAACGGCTACAAGGGAGAAAGAGAAAGGAAACTTTACCCGACCAGGGATGGACGTAAACTCGTAAGCTACAGAGGGTAGGGATAATCGTCTAGGTCTCTTCTTGTGAAAGAAAAAAGCCGCCCCGCCACAGCAGGCGGGTTGGTTCCTCTGTCGTCACCGGGGAGCTCTTGGTGAGGAGACCTTAGGAGAAGTTGCTAAAACAAATGGGAGGGGAGGATCGACCCATTCAGTAGAATTCTGAAGAAAGACTGTTGGCAGCTGGTGGAGACATTTCTTTGGCCCTCTTCAAAAAAAGGAAATGCAGGCTGGGTGAAGCTCGGCAGAGAGTTCGAGAATAGGGTAAGGTCCTGCCCTTAAGATGAAGATCAGATTCGAGTTCCAAACCTTTATGCATGCACCCCCGTACGAGTGTTGTGTACAAGTTCCGGCTAGGAGAATTGGGAAAGATCAAACCAATTTGAACCGCTCACATCACAGTAGTAGTAGTGTAAAGGTCGTAAGTCGGGGGGCGGCCATAACATAAGGCTATTACTTTCATATCTCTCTCCAACTTTAGATTTCTAGAGAGAGATAGAGATCCGCTGCGTGATCAACCCGACTGTGCCTTACATGTGCTCTACAGGCCGCACTCCATCTTTCTTCCCAACTAGCCCATTTTTCTTTTGATTGGAAGACGGGCGTTGCATTCGAAAGGCATGGTTTTCAATATGTCTCCAGATAGGGCACCAATAGTCTGGCTAGCTAGTGAGCGGTTCTTTCGGGCGAGAAGCGGGCATCTCCCGCAACGCAAGCTACATTGTTCGCCACTATCCGAGAAGCAAAAGATTCGAGAGTCTAGGCTGAAAATACATGCATAGATAGTGGTCTAATGACAAGGGCCGAGGAAGCTCGAGACGAAGCCGTATGATGCGGAAGTCTCACGTACGGTTCCCTGAGAAGGGAGTGGCTACCTACTAGAGCTTCGACCAACTACCATCGGTCAATTCCGCTTTGGGGCCACCCCTGACTCTACCATTATTATAGGGGTATGGGGTTCGATTCAAACAAAGATCAAGGTAGCATATCACTTTTTCCTTTATACTTTACTGGGATCCGTTTTTATGCTATTAGCTATTCTGTTGATTCTTCTCCAAACAGGAACCACCGATTTACAAATCTCATTAACCACTGAATTTAGTGAGTGGCGTCAAATCTTTCTTTGGATTGCTTCTTTCGCCTCTTTCGCCGTCAAAGTGCCTATGGTACCAGTTCATATTTGGTTACCCGAAGCTCATGTAGAGGCACCTACGGCAAGATCCGTCATCTTGGCAGGAATTCTTTTAAAATTGGGAACCCACGGGTTTTTAAGATTTTCTATACCCATGTTTCTCGAAGCCAAACTTTGTGCCACTCCTTTCATTTATACTTTAAGCGCGATTGCTATAATATATACTTCCTTGACCACTTCAAGACAGATCGAGCTTAAGAAGATGATTGCTATAATATATACTTCCTCAATAGCCCATCTGAATCTGGTGACTATTGGTATCTTTAGTCGGGCGGCAGCCGTTAGGTCACCTATTTTGAGTTATGGACACACAATGCCAAAACATGTGAGTCGGACGTGCGACCCATCAACCTACTAGCAATGGGGGAGAAAACATAGCATGTCGTAGCAAAAGCTTGATTCGAGGCGTCAGCAAAACACTGCCATCTGTTCCAAAAACAAAAGCCCCTTAGCGCCCCGGGACGGGAGTGGGGGACAGGCCTACGTACAGGAAACAACAGCACCAGCTCTACGAAGTAAGAATCGAATCTTTCTGTTGGCTTTCCTAATTCTTTCGTGAATCAGAATGAAAGGGCTAGAAGCTTTAGCTTCTAGCTACTTCACCTGCTTATTATTATGGCGGAAATGAACGTGCTATTTTCAAATCGATTGATTGATAGCCTGATCTGTTCTGATAGATCGAAAGAGTCGAAATGTCTCGAGAGGGGATCCATCAATAATAAGGAGAAATCTCCTATTTCTATCTATTCTTGATCTATCTGAAAGAAATCGATATGTATCTGATGGAGTCTACATTGTACATAGAGCCCCCAAGCGCTTTTTAGGCCTGCTCTGTTCTCTTATCCATCGGTTCAATGCACTGGGCTCATCTCGTGGAGGGAAAAGCCAAAATTGAGTTGTAGTCTTGTTGTTCGCCGCCTCGACGCATTCCCTTCTCTCCCCGACATCGTCCCACACAGAAAGAAAGAGAGCAGAGCCCCAGCCCGACCTGTGGGTCCGCTAACGTAAAGCGAGGAGTTGAGCCTGAACTGGCGAAACGAAGTCACTTTAGGAACCATACTTCCTACAGCGAACACGTGTCCAGAGAGAATGCGCAGCGCAATCGAACGTGAGCTGCTATACCGAATCCCCCGCTCCCCATCGAGGACCGAGTGGTAAGGCCATGATCCGCAGGGGAACAGATCACTCATTCTTCCATTGGGGACAGGTGCACGAACGACAACTCCAAACGTCATACATCCGTCGCCTACCTACCGTTTAGGTGGCACCAGCGAGATCCAGCTAAGGTAAGGAACTTCGTGTCGCGATTGCTCCACTCCGCCGCGGTCTCATGAACTGAACTTCGTTGCCTTCCTACGCGCAAAGCGAATTGGCGCTGTGCTCTGAGTCAGTTTCAGGGCGAGGAGCGAAGAGAGACTAGAAGAATGATTCATTTGGATGAGCTTTTTAAGCCCCAAAACTCAGAATCCATGAAATGAATGTATCTAAATCCATGTAAAGATCTATTCTATCTATATAGATAGGGGATGGGATCTCTCTATACATATCAAATCGTTTTATGCATGATATGATCGCCTAGCCCCGCATATCAGCTGGGCTCAATATGCTGGATTTCTGCTGGATCTGATCATACGGGAAGCTTTTTGACCGAGTGAAAAGGACTTTCAGCCTTTGCACAAGCAAGCAAATTCGAAGCTTTTCCAGAAGAAAGACGAGGAAGCGAAGCTGTCGTATAAATGGTAGCTTTCCCCGACCTACTTTGATTCAAAAGAAAGGCAAAGGGTTTTTTTTGGCAACAAGCAAACGACTTTCTATCATAGTTGCAAGGGTTCCAATCCTTAACTACAACATGTTGTACCAAAGGCTGATTTCAGTTGGTTGAATAAGGGGGCCGTTCCATAAGATAAGTCGACGTTCAATCTCTAAGGCGAGTTTCCACTTAGAACAGAATAATGTTCGTGTCCAAAGGTGAATAAAGCCCTAGCTTCTAGAGTTTGCTGCTTTTTCTCGGTCGGAGAAGGGCTTATACTGATCGCCTTTGTTTGATATGTTCATTCAGTACCAATACAAACTACAACTACACTAAAGTGGAAGGGCTACTATAGAAGCTAGAAGTAGCCTCTCGTAAAGTCAGTAGTCGGCCTAATCAAAGCGTCACAACAACAACAAATTACCTGATTCATCAAATGGAATCTTAATTCAATCAATAGGGGGCCGCCTACCAATCAAAGAGGATGGAAGACTTTCCACTTCATTGAAAAAGGGAAGGGGAGAGGGAAGAGAAGCTTAGCGAGCTTTCTGTCGGCCGACCACTACATAAGCCACTGTCGTCGAGGGCCCATACTACCTGCCTAACCCCTCGCTTTGAGGGACCGTAGATCGGAAAGCGCATGAAAAATCACCCCATTCATCCAACCAAAAGAGAAGGGGCCTATGTATTTCCATTTTCTTTCTCTTCTCTTTCTCCTTAATTCTTGTTATTGTGAGTTATTCTTTCACTGTAAACTCGGTCTCACAGCTTCGCACCTTCGTCTACCACACCTATTTATTTGTATTGCTACAATCATGCTAACCGATATGCAACTGACTTCACAGGACATATGGCCGGGCAAGACGACTTTTCTTAAGACCGAAATGCTACCCCCGCTCGAACTCAAGAACGAAACTCAAGTCATTTCTCCGCTCATGCTTGCTATAACAATTCCTTACTCAAGGATACTCGACTTGTCTGTCTAAAAGAAGAAAGGATGCACGAGCCACTCTTTCTTTCCTCATATGCTATTAGAATCTCGTGATTTGAATTTCAGGCCTATCCCCTGCCTTTGCCCTTGCCTTTACTACCTGCCCTTAGTTAGAGTATAGAAAGAAAGAAAGAAGAAGAAACCAAAAAGAGAAAGCCAAACCAACCCGACACCCTTTATCCTATCCTTTTACTGTGAAAGAATCAATGAATTAGCTGCTTTACATGAGAGTCAAAGAGAAGCTCAATCACCTTGACAGTAGAGTAAATGAATTAGCTACTGAACTTTACAGTCTATCAGCTTCTTCCTTTTTATGAGAAGTGGTTGACACGAGAGCTCCTACACTGACGACGATATTACCTGATCGGCTCCTTCCTATTTATTTTATTCCCTGTACCCTGTAAACAAAGAAAATGAAGAAAGATCAGCTCATAAACCAAAGACTCTATTCCCTGTAAGAAAGATATTCAAGAGATTGATCTACTTGTTCCGTGATTGTTCGTTATTATAAGTTCTTGTTCACCTTTCACTCTTCCCTTCAAACACAGTAAACAAAGACTCAATGAATGATGAGACTGAGACAGTTACAGTGGGTAAATGGGTTGGTTCATTCAGTAGCTCTTTGATTGAAGTAGGTAATTAGTAAGTAAAGACTAAAGATTCTTTCTTTCACTCTTTCACTCGATAAAGCGACTGAACCGATATGACCTTCTTTCTATAGGTCTGTTCACTCAATCACCTATACAGTGTTTAGAGTCAATTCATATTAAATCCTGAACTTATCCTTTTACACTCGAGTCAATGAATTAAATCCTCTTCTCGGCTTCTCGTCTCACTACTGTGGGTTCTTTCTCCTTCACTCCTCTCGCTATGGGTCGAGCTGTTTCACTCCTTCTTATATGAACCAAAAAACATCAATCATACAATATACTTCAATGAAGATGTGAAGAAAAGGTTGTCAAAATTATCAAAAGATGTTTCAATTCATGCCACATTGAAGAAGAATGAAGTTTGATGGTTATAAATTTTGGGAGGGTTAGAATTTAGAGTAATTTAGAGTTTTTAGAACTTTTTATTTACTTTAGGCTACAATTACATAATGGTTAATTATGACCATTAAGTATGAATGTTACAACTCTTGGAATGCCTTTAGTAGTTTCATTTTGAGGCTATATAAATCCATGTATGTTGTATTTGTAAGAGACTTGGAAAATATAGTAAAAGAAGCATTTGTGCTCTTCTCTAGCCAATGGCTAAGTTTCTTTGCAATTCTATGTAGTTTAGGTTGCATGTAGAATCATTCAAGCTAGACATGATCAATCTTGCTTGTAGAGTGATTCGAATCTCAAGCAAGTGTTCTTGCCTTGAGATATTTGATCAACAAGAATCATTCAAGCTTGACATGATCGATCTTGCTTGTGGAGTGATTCAAATCTCAAACAATGTTCTTGCATTGAGATATTCGATCAACAAGGTAATCCGAATCTTACTCCCCTTGTAGTGGTTCCTTATCTTATCACCTTCACTCCTCTTTATTCAAAGACTCGGTTCTAAATAGGTAGGTCTTTCTTTCTTTAAGTAAGGTTTAAGTAAAGATTATTAATGAGACAGAACTCTTTTCTTTTACTCGGGTTTCTTTCTCTCCTCTTGGTCGATTCTTCTTTCACTCGGTAAAGCTCCCTAGACGGAGTAGGTTGCGTAAATGTAAATGAACCTGATTGAACCTATTGTTTGGATTCTTTCTCCTTCACCTTCAAGTGTTTAAAGACTCAACAAAAATGATGGATGAATTATCCCTCGTAAACTCTCAGTCTCGCTGCTTCGCTCAATCACCTATCTTTTACCGTCTTTAAAGGGAGAGGAAAGAAAGAGACTTAACTACTAAACCTTATACTTTATTACCGGATTGAACAGTAAACTATTGAGCCTATTTAGCGAGTGACAGAAAAGAAAGAGATAGTGAAACCTGATCCAAAGACTATATTCCCTCCCTTGAACCTTAGCTTAGACGATATTACCTGACCTTATTCAAAGAATGAATTCAATCCTCTCCCTATTTATTCTTTCAGTTCCCGTCCCAAGGTAAAGCATATTCTTTCTTTCTCCTTATGTTATGAATCGAGTGTTGAAAGACAAGACGAGACTCCTTATTAATTATTCTGAACTACTGAACCATTACTTATTGATCATTCAATCCAGAACAGGAGAGTAGAGTCAATTCATTAGGTACTTCACTTTACTGTCGGTAAAAGAAAAGAGATAGTGAGACCATAACCCATTTATTCTTTCACTCAGTCTTTCACAAGGTCAAGCTATTTGAAGAACCTGACCCTGACCCTCTCGCTTCAAACACTCGGTAAAGCTAGAATTGACTTTCCCTTCACTGTAAAGACTCAAGATTAATTCGATTGAGTTTACCTTTCTAAATCATAAGGAGAAAGAGAGAGAGGATACCTTGTTTACAATTTTTAAGAACAGATTCGAGAATGAATTGATTGAAGGAAAGATGAATGAAGTAGCTCTTTGATTGAACTCACTCTTTTACTCCCCGAACAGTAAATAAACAAGGGAAAAAGGGATTTGCTCCCCCTACCTCTATGATCGGAACCTTTACAGAATGAAGAAGAAGAGAAGCGACTAAACCTGATTAAACAAGGTAAAGCATATTTCTTCTTTCAAGAAGTAAATAGGCTGGCTTGGCTTCTCTCCTGAACCTGACCCTGATACCTTATGAATGACGGAACCTGATTGAACGAGCTTACAGTGAAAGAAAGAAGGAAATGGAATTAATTACTGATGGGTGAATGGAGAGTCAAGACTCAAGAAAGAAGAATTAGACTGAACTACGACTCCTGCTCCTATTTATTCTTTCATTCAATCCGGAACTGGAGAGTACAGAAAAGAGCTAGTGAAACCGGAACCTGAACCTCATTCTATATTACCAGAAGTGATTGTGAGTTATTCAAACAAAGACTGTAAAGAAAGCATATGAAATGAATGAGAGTGAACAGGAAGTCAAGACAAAAGAAGAATGATCCTGAACTCCGGAACCTTCCCTTGCCTATTCCTCTATTCCCAGTAAACGAAGAGAAAGAAAGGGAAGCGACTGAACGGGAACCTATTTCTTTTCTCTGTCTTCTTATTTTGTTCCTATGTATTCAATCCTCTGAACCTTTAATTTAATGCCGAGTCCAATGAGAGGTAAAGCTTATTCGTGTATCGGTGTCTCATTGCTCCGCTCTAGAGCCTGAACCTGCTGATTGAACTGTGAAAGTGGCTGAACTCCAGAACCTATTTATGAATGAACTGTAAACGAGGAAAACTCATAAACCTGATTTCACTCTTGAACTACTCCCCTGCCTGTAAGACTCATTTGACAGAACAGGAAGAAGAAGACAAGATGAATCAGATATTCTATTACAGTCGAGTAAATAAATGAATAAATCCTAAACCTGCACGCACCTTCTCTCACTCCTAAACCTTATAAATCAAGGAAAGATGAAAGGAAAGATGCATTCTCCTTCACTCTGCTAGAACCTCTTTCTTCTTTCTCCTGCCCTTGAACCTCTACAACTCGGTTTCATGTCTTCGCAACTGAACCGGAAGTCAAGCCTCAAGCAAGACAAGAGTTATTCAATCCTGAACTTGAGAGTAAATTCATGAATCAGAGAATGAATTGATTGAAAGAGAAGCTACTGAATTACCGTAGAGTCAATGAGATTAGCTACTGAACTGGAACGAACCGAAGCCTCTATTCCCCTTTGTTATTACCTGATTGAACTGTAAACAAGGTGTGTCTCGAATCTATTCTTTTTTTCTCCTATTTAACTGAACTGTAAACAAGGAAATAAATCATTATGAAATCCTGAACCTCTCCAACTCGGTAAAATGGCCGAGAATTAGCTGCTTGACCTATTTACCTCTGGCCTTCTTTATTAAGATTAACCTCTGCTTCGCCCCTTTCCGTCCGATTCTTTCTCCTGTCTCTTCTTTAATTGAAAAATAAAGATTAATTCCCCTTCACCCATTTATTCACTGTAAACTAAGAATAAGAAAGATTTGCTCAACCTTAAACCTTTTCCGATATTACCTTCCCGTAACCCATTTATTCTTCTTCTTTCTTCTACTTGAAAGACTCAACAAATGTAAAAAGCGACTCTGAACCCCTAAACTCTGGAACCTATGGATTCATTCTCCTGAACCTATCAGCTCTTGTCTTAGGACGACTTGAACAAGGGTGGTTTCATAAAGACTGTAAACTCTTTTTCTTCCGTTCTTTAAGTTCAAGTGTAAGGAAGGAAAGCTTTTTGATGGGAATATATCTGTAACAGTGTGCAGTTATTGTTCCTTATTCGAAGGAAGTTCTTGTTCACCACTATTCTCTGAGCTACTGAATTAAACCCTTCCCCTGAACCTATCCTTTATGGTTTTTTCTCTGTTCTTTCCATTCACCTGTCGGTTGGTTGAACAATTCCGTTCTCTTCTTTCACTCAGTCTTTCACCTTTACAGTCGGGAAAAAGAAAAGAGATTAAGTGAAGCGACTTCCTTCACCTGACCCGGAACAAAGAAGGGAGGAAGTGTTGAAAGCCGAAACTAGAAGGGAGAGGAGAGTCAAATGAGATTATTAAGCAAAGCGACTAACTGAACCTGCCCTGATAGATATGCCCTGAACTACTTCCTAAAAGACTCCTTATACTTTATTCCCATATGTTATTGAAGGAAGGAGGTAAACAGGAGGATCTGAAGGTCAAGCTATCCCATTGCCTGAACTGTAAACACTCTCGATGAATTAGAGTGAACTAATGAACTCAGGAAAGACTATTCTTGATCTGATCCTTTCTTTCCCAAAATATAAACAAGGGAAAAAGGTTGGATTGGATGAGAAGCTCCTGAACCTCGTAAACTCGGTCTCTTCTCTTTCTCCTTATTCTGTTCCTATTCAACAATCCTGAACCTCTACAACTCGGTAAAGCTATTCCATTGCCTTCGCGTGTCCTTTAATTAACTACTTCTTCTCCTCAACTCTCGATGAATGAGAGACTGAAGCAAGACAAGATGAATTAGACTGATCCTACTGATTGAACTAGGTAAAGAATATTCAGTTTCAGTAGCTCTTTTTTTTCACAAAGGCAATAGGTTAAAGTCAAGCTTATGAATGAGAATTGACTCCAAAACAGGAACAAAGAAAGAAGGGACAGTTCTCGAAGTTTTTCATTGAAAGACTCAACAAGATGCATTCTTGTCCCTATTTATTCATTCACAGTAAACAAGGGGGGAAAGCCAAGCCGCTCCTTCTTCCCTCTCCTCTTTGAGTCGGTAAAGTAGCTGTATGAGAATCAGGGAAAGTTATTCCATTGCCTGAACTCCGGAACAGTAAGAAAAGAGATGAATGATCCTCTAAACTCCGTAACCTATCCTATCAGTCTCATGGCTTCGCTCAATCACCTTTACAGTTACAGTAGGTAAAAGAAGCAAGATTAATGATCCTGAACCTCGGCTTCTTTCGGCTCCCTTCTTTCACTGTAAAGTGGCTTCGCTCCTTCAACAAATTGAACAAGGTCAAAAAAAAGAGAAGAAAGACTCCTTATTCGTTATCCTTCACCTTCAAACACAGTAAACAAGGTCGCTTCGTTCCTCTTTATTTAAAGACTCGGTAAATAGGTTCAGTAGCTCCTCGGGAAAGCCAAAACTCAAGATTCATTATACTTCTTTCACTCGGTAAAGCATATAAAATTCATTCTCTTTGTCTTTTACCTTCTTTCACTTTGTAAAGCATATTCTGTTTCAGTAGCTCTTTTCTTTCTAGGATTTCAGTGAATCCACCAGTTAAGTAGTCATGCATTACGATAGGAACTCCTAATTCTCGAGCAAAGCCCCTTTTCATCATTTCTTCGCATCCGCAGTAGCATTGTAGACATTCATAAACTGCTCTTACCATAATTCATTCTTAGCAGATAATCCCAATTTAGGTTTATTTAATAGTACATCCCAATAGAGGGCGACTATACTTCTTCAATTTCTCTCTTTCAACCTAGATACCATGAGGCGGGCCTTGGAAAGTGTTTGAATATAAGCAGTAGGAATTCGTAAATACTCCAGACGTAGAGAGAGCACATAGAGCCTTGAATCTAATTAACCACAATGGAAGTCAGTTAGTAACAGAACCTTTTTCAAAAGGGTCTAGGGGATAAGCAGCTAGATAAGCAATATATTGATTTTCTTCTCCAGCGGGAACATCCATAGCATCGTCCTTTGTAACGTAACGATCAAGACTGGTAAGCCCATCGATCCACACAGTTGTCCATGTACCAGTAGAAGATTCAGCAGCAGCTACAGCGGCCCCTGCTTCCTCGGGTGGAACTCCTGGTTGAGGAGTAACTCGTAATGCTGCCAAGATATCAGTATCTTTGGTTTCATATGGAGTATAATAAGTCAATTTAGAATCTTTAACACCAGCTTTGAATCCAACATTTGCTTTAGTCTTTGTTTGTCATGAATTAAGAATTCTCGCAACAACAAGGGATAGTAAAGAAAAGAAGAAGAAAATGAAAGAAGAATGAGACTGAAGACGAAACCAAAGATTCTCTCCTCTCTCCTTTACAGTGGTTGAATAAATTCAGGGACAGGAAAGAGACTAAACTCCAGAAGGAAAGACATGAAAGAACAGGAAGGAAAGATGAATTAGAGTTTACTCCGGAACCTCTCCAACAAATGAAATGATGTTTGCTGCGCTACTGAACCGGAAGGGAGGGAAGTCAAGCCAAAACTATCAGCTGAATGAGAGTGAACCTCCTATAAACTATCAGCTTCTATTCTATACGGAACCGGAACCAGATTTCACTCTTGAACAAGGTAAGTCAAGCGACTGGATGATTCGCTCCTCAACCTTCAATCTTTTCCTCTCCTGTAAGAAAGATTAATTCTTTAATTGATCTTGATCCTCTCCCATTTACTCATGAACCTGCCCCTGAAAACCTATATTCCCTTCAGTTATGGTTCGTTATTCTCGGTTATTGTTCACCTCTCCCTTCTTTCCCCGATGGATTCATGAACTGTAAACTAAGACTCCTTATTAATGAGAGAGATTGAACGAGGTAAACTCAATCACTTGTCCCTGATGGAACTTTTTGACTCTCCTGCCTGTAAAGAAGGTAAAGCCGCTAATGTACGTACTACTCTCCCTTCACTATAAAAGATCAATACTCAAGCAAGATGCATTCTCCTTCACCTTCTAGCTTCTCCCTATTAATTCTTTCACTCGGTAAATAGATAGGCTGGATGAGAAAGTGTTGAAAGACTCCTTATTAATTCTTCATTGCCTGAACCGAGAGCTACTTCATCTTCTAGAGAATAATGAAAAAAAAAATCAGATATTCCTTTATAGTCAGGAAAAAAAAGAGACTGATGAAAGCAAGACAAGATTAATTAGACATTACCAAAAGAGAATGAAAGAAAGAGAAGCAAGCGAGTGAACCTCTATTCTCTTCATTCAGCGATTGTGAGTTATGAGAAGGAAGTGATTGTGTGTGAGTTATTCTTTCACAGTAAACTCGGTCAAGCATATTCTTTCTCCTTCACCTATTTATTCTTCCCCTGCATTGGACTGGACTGATTGAACTCGGTCTCGTTGCTTTTGTCCTTTACTTTTTTATGGTCTCATGGCTGAGCTACTGAACGAGGGAAAGACTATTCGTTCTCCTGAACAGGAAGGGAAGTTAATCCTTAACTCCTTTGCCTCTATTCCCTTGCCTTCGAGACAGTATGTAAATCAGGCCTTTTCTAGAGAGTGATTCTAGGCCTTAGTCAAAGAATTTACTAAATACTAGAGTGCTGCTACAGGGAATGCTACCTTGACCCTGCTACTTCTAACGCTCGAACTGTCCTCGCTCCTCTCTCTATCTATTGGTTTCGTTGCTTTATCGAATATTCTTGTCTCATTGCTTTGCTCTTCTTGCCAATTCTTATCAATTCCGATTCTTTCTTGAACAGGGTAAACAGGATTATGTATTCTTCTTTTCCAATATGCCTTCTCTTCCCGGATTGAACTAGGTAAGCTGGATGAGAAGCTGCCACTCTATGCCCTTCTCTTCTCGAATTGAAGGGGTTAGCAGCTTTACAGGAGAGTAAACATTAGCTGCGGAGAGCTACTTACTCTAGAATAGGAAGTCAATCTGAAACTCCTTATACTTTATTACCGTGAGTTATGAGAAGAAAGATGAATGAGCTACTGAACCTCTATTCATGACCTGAACTTGCCAGGAGAGTAACTGAATTCAATTCTATCCTTTCCAGTCGAGTAAATA
Organism: Cucurbita maxima; assembly: GCF_002738345.1. Classification (NCBI taxonomy): domain Eukaryota; kingdom Viridiplantae; phylum Streptophyta; class Magnoliopsida; order Cucurbitales; family Cucurbitaceae; genus Cucurbita; species Cucurbita maxima. The sequence goes on from NW_019272073.1 coordinate 149,909, forward strand.
AAAGGAAAGAGATAGTCAAACCGGAAAGAGAAAGCCTCAACCTTAAACTTGAACCTCGGCTGGCTGAGCTACTGAACCGGAACCAGATTAAACTTAGTCTTGAACAAAGACCGAAAGATTCATTCTTTCTCTTCTCCTTCACCTCTCCAACTGGGTAAAGCAATTCCATTGCCATATACTCTATTCCCTTTACAGTCGAGCTCCGGAACAGGAATGAAATCCAGAATCAGGCAGGAAGTCAAGACTTAACATTCATTCTCCGGAACCTACTTCTTCTTTCACCTAATAAACGGAATGATTCTAATTCCTCTCCTTTACAGTCAGGCTGCTTCGCCCCTGCCCCTCTCCAACAAGGTAAAGTGGCTTCTATTGCCTGATTGAAGAAGTTAGCGGCTTTGAAAGCCGAAATCAAGACAGACAAGATGAGAGAGAGTAGAGTTTACAGTCTTTGAATAAGGTCAACTTCCGGAGCCTCTATTCCATAGAATAAAGAAAGAAGGGAATGGAATTGTGAAACCGACAGACAGGTGAATGTAGATAAAGGATCCTTCTCCTCGTTCTCCTCCTGATTCATTAGACTGGTCCTACTTCTTCTCCTTTACTTACAGTCTCTTCTCTTTGCTTGCTTTTCTTTCCTCTCCCTAGTTTGATGAATGAACTTTAAAAGAAGAAGAAAGACTCATGAGACTTCCCTTCGCTACTGAATGAAACCCTTCCCGGAAGGAGGTAAAGCAATTGCATTGCCTCTCCTCTTCGAGGGGAGCCCGCTCCTTACTCTTTACTCCCTCTCCCTATTGGTCTCTTTGCTGCGCTCGCTCCTTATACGATATTACCTGAACCGGAACAAGGGAGACTCAACTCCTCCTCCTTCTCCTATTTATTCCGGAACAGTAAAGTGGCTGTGCTTCGCTACTCTCTCTTTATTCTTTCAGGCAGGGGAGGCAAAGCATATTGAGTTGAAGTAGCTCTTTCCTTCACTGATATTACTTGACCTAAACCTATTTACCGAGAAAAAGAGGTGAAAGAGATAGTGAAGGGAGAAGAAATTCATTAGTTGCTTTACAGAACAGGAAAGAAAAGAAAAGAAGACGAAACCTTAAACCTTTGATTGACTGATTGAACGAGTTTACTGTGTTTGAATAAATGAATTAGCTACTTTACTGGAGAGGAAAGAAAAGAAAAGAGACTAATAAATAGGTGAAAGAAAGAAAGAAGGAAGGAAGAAGACGAAGAAAGAGTTTACAGTGAAAGAATCAATAGGAAAAGAAAAGAAAGAGAAGCTAGGAAAAGAAAGAGAAGCTCATTCACCTTATATATACAGTCGAGTAAATGAATGAAATCCGAATTGAAAGATGAAAGAAAGACAAGAAAGATGAATTCTCCTGCTCCTGCTCCTGAACCTGATCTTGATCCTGAACATTCAAGTGTTGAAAGGAAAGACGAAAGAAACTAAAGCTTAATTAGACTTTACAGTGAAAGAAAGAAGGGAAAGAGAAGGGAGACTCATGAATGAGTGAACTACTAAACCTGAAAGTGTTGAAAGGAACGACGAAACTCAAGATTCAAGTTCAAGCTCAATCACTACTGAACTCCTGAACTCAATCACCTCGGCTTCGCTCCTCTCTATCTTAGCCGAGCTAGCTTTATTTGTTTTATTCTCTTCTTTCACTCTTTCACTCGGTAAAGCTAGAAGAAGAACCTGCCCCTCGGCTTCACGCCTGAACTATACTATTCTTGAACAAGGTAAGTCAAGCTTATGAATGAGAGCTCACTCCGTACCCTATTTCTTCTTTCTCCTTCACCGGAACACAAGGGAGAGTTCACTGTCAGACTCATTAGACTGATCCTACTGATTGAACTAGGCTGAACTCCGGCTCCTTTGACTGATTGAAGAAGAAAAAGAAAGGAAAGACGAAAGAAGAATTAGATAGAACAGAGCTCCTGAACCTGACGAGAAAGAAATCAGGCAATGGGTGAAACCAACAGGTGAATGGAGACTTCTTATTAATTCTCCTTCACAGTCAGACTCAACCGAAAACCTTTCCCTCGGCTTCGCTCATTCACTATTCTTGAACAATTCCATTGCCTGCCCCTATTTATTCTTTTCCTTCACTGATATTACTAGAAGTTCTTGTTCTTTCCCTTCTTTCACAGTAAACAGGCTTAGCTCTGGCTCTTTCTTCTCTTTCTCCTTAATGAGAGTTCCCTCCGTACATAACCTATTTATTTATTCTATTTTATTACCTGAACTATTCTTTATAGAGGTAAAGCTCATTCACCTATTTATTCTTTTCCTTCTTTCACAGTAAACAACGAATCTTAGCTAGGGTTCTGATCTCTCCTTAATTCTCTTTCAGCTCTTTCTTGTGTGTTATTCTTTAACTGTCAACTCGATAAATGGGTTCATGAAGTAGCTAATGAATGTAAACAAAGAAGAAAGATTAATGAGACTGATTGAACGAGGTAAAGTAAACTCCTGCTGAACCTTTGACTCTATTCCCGTCAGTTATTGTTCCTTATTATCAGTTCTTGTTCCTCTCTCCCTTCTTTCACTGTAACCTCGGTGATTGTGTGTCTCACTGCTTCGCACCTTTCCGATTCGTCATCCTTTTCCTCTTGCTCTTGTTTTCATCAATCAGTTATTTCCCTTAAGAAAGATTGATTCTTCGATTCCTTCTTTAACTGTAAACTCCCAAACCTGGACTATTCTTCTTGAACGAGGTAAAGCTAGAAGAAGAACCTTTCGAGTCGAGGCACAGTGTTTAGAAGAAAACATAACTGCTTCTAAACCTTCTCTCTCCAAGTTTACTGTGTTTGAAAGAGGGGAGATAAAAGATTAATGAGACTAAACTTCACTCCTGTTCCTATTCTCTCATGAACCGATATGGCATGAGCTACTGATGAACCTTTACAGTGAAAGAATGAATTAGCAACTTTGAAAGACGAAACCGAAAGAAGAATTAGACTGAAGCAAGACAAGAAAGAGTAAATGAATGAAAGAAGGAAGAGTAAAGACTCAAGATTCATGAGACAAGAATGAGATTGTAAACACTTGTTATTCATCATTCTTCTTTTATTCATCATTCTCCTTTGAGTATTTATTCTTGAACGGTAAAAGAGAAATACTCTCAATTAATTCTTTTTCTTCCTCTGATAGTCTTTCAAGTCTTCACTCTCGATTCATTCTCCTAAACTACTAAACCTACTTATTAATTCTCCTTCCTAGTCAAGAAAGCTTTTTGATGGGAATCTAACTAGACTAAGCAGTGTTCAGTTCGAGTTCGTTTTTTATACTTTCTCGGGAAAAAGGGCTAAAACAGCTAATTCATTGACTCTTTCACTGCCGCGACTTACTCATTCAGCTTTTCCGATATTCCCTGACCTCAAGCTATTTGAGAGTGGATTGTAAGTCAATCCTCAACTCAAGATTCATGAGACGAAAGACTCAACTCAAGATTCATTCGACTCAACCTTTGACCCTTTGACTGATTTCACTCTTTCACTCGACTGTAAAGTGAAGTAGCTCTTTTCTTTCACTCCTGAACCTGTCGGTAAAGCAGCTGAGCTCATGAACCTGATTGAACAAGGGTTGAACTAACTATTCTTTCATTGTAAGTCAATCCTCAAGATGAATTATCCTGAACTCAATCACTTGTCCTCAACTCTCGATTCATTCTTCTATCTTCTGTCTATTTTTAGGGATATTTTGGGCTAGAGGTAATTGATTGATTATTAAGTCAAGACTCAACAAGAATGAGAACAGAACTAGCTGGCTTGCTTTCACTTCTTTTATTCATGAGACAGAAGAGTAAGTCAAGAAAGAGAAGCTCATTCTCCTTTACCAGATTGAGCTGTAAGAAACAAGAATGAGACTATAGAGGAAGGAAGGAAGAAAAAACGAAAAAAGAATGAAACTGTAAAGACGAAAGATGAATGAGAGTGAACTACTGAACCTTCAAGAAAGTGTTGAAAGAAAAGACTATACTCAAGATTCATTCTCCTTCACCAAAGACGATATTCCCTATGTATTCATTCATTTCACTCTTTTACTTACATAGGCTGGATGAGAAGAAGGTCAAGCTCCTAAACCTATTCTATGGGTCTCATTCCCTTCTGTAGGTCTCTTTACTCCTGAACTTATTCTATTGGTCTCATGCCCTTCTTTCTTTCTGTAGATCGCTCCTTCACCTGTCCCTTCTGTTCGAGTTCGTTATTCTTTCACAGTAAACTCCTGGACTATTTATTACTTCTACTTCTTCACCTTCTTTCACAGTAAACTCGGTAAACTCCTGAACCTGAACCTGAAAAGACTGGGGAAAGCCACTAATTCATTTCCTCTCCCTGAATAGTAAACGAAAGACTCAACTCAACAAGATTCATTCTCCTTTCTTTAACTCTTTCACATAGGCTGGATGATTTGAAGGTCAAGCTCCTTCACCGGAACCCATTTATTCTTGAACAGTAAACAAGGAAGGGAAACTGGAGGCTCCTGAACCTGAACCTTCTTTCACAAGTCAAGACTCAACTCAAGATTAATTCGAGTTTACAGTTCAAGAATCAATGAATGGAGAAATGAATGAGCTACTGAACCTGAAAGTGTGTTGAAAGGAAAAACGAAACTCAAGAGGAATTAGACTAAACTACTGAACCTGAAAGTATTGAAAGGAAAGACTCTACTCTCGATTCATTCTCCTTTACAATGAAAGAAAGAAGGGGATTAAGGAATTAAGGCAGTGAAGTTCGTATGCTAAGAGGGGAAATGCCTACATCTAGCACATGGAAGAGCAGATTCGTTTCCTATTTCTTCTTACATGAGATGTTCCTTGAGTGCAGCCAAAAGAAGTGTTGTTGTAGCCTATCGGTCGGAATCACCTCTTTTTTTTTCTAGAATCCACTATGGTGGCACTTTCGAAATAGAATGCTTGTTTGCTGGGAATGAATAACGGTGTCAAATACCATAGAAGGTGCGAGTTTGATGAGCGACTGAAAGGAGAGGAAGGAAAGGAAGCAGGCAATGGGATCAAGCTTAGATGCAGTGACGTACAAACCAGTTGTAGTAGTAGTTGCTAATCTAACTTTTTCAAAGTGAGCTCTTTCCTTTCCTCAAGTCCTAAGCTAAGGTCTAAGAGTGAAGTAGGCTAGGTAGATAGTCTCTGTCTATTGGCCAGTCACTCTATCCCATTATTCTTTATTCTTTTCTCTATTATTTTCTCTATATTCTATTCTATAGCTGGCAAATTAGAAAGTTGTTCAAAGGGGCAAGGCTTGATTGATCTATCTCATTCAGAGCTCTCGGAGTATATCAAAAGCTATCCATATGGGATAAAAAGCAGCAGATATTGAAATAGAAAAGCCTCGAACCAGATTCTATTAGATCTTTGACCGTAATTCACCAATCTCGATGAAAGGCTAAATAAGACAGCTTTCCCCCCTCTGTCGTCTCTACAATTTATTGATACTGAGTCGTATCTGTCCTTCCCCTTTCGTTTACGGATATTTGTGGGCATTCTTTCGCCTTTCCCCTTAGAAGTAGTACTCCGAAAGAATTGAAACGCTTTCCTTCACAGCCTTCTGAGCGCTACTTGGGACGTGGAAATCTTTTTATTCATGGATCGTATCTTTCCGAGCCACCCCTTTCTTGATGGAGTTTTCCTTTCTTCTTCTTTCTCACTTAGTCGTGAAAAGGCTAGACTTACTTATATTATATTATTATTAATTATATAGAATTTCTTTTCTATTTTCTTAATAATCAAAATAAATAACAAGGCCTCTCAACTTAAGGCTAGCACATGGTCTATCTTCTTCTTTATCTTTATGATAACACCAAACTCCACTGAATCAACTTGAGCTATTCTTGTGACAAGATCTAGAATAGCCTCTAAGCTTCCTGATGTCATACTCTAATTGGCTAAGTCTAAGGCTTCTCATCCCCAGCTTCTACTTACTTTCTTCCGAAACTACGCTTGCTTAGATTAAACTCGTTTCTATCTATTTCAAATCCTCAGTCTGTTTTCAAGTCATCAGGCCAGGAGGAAGGGGTCTTTGCCAAGGCAGGAAGACAAATAGAAGTACCTCACCTCAAAGTCAAGCTAGCCAATGAGAAAGAAAGTGTGAAAGCGGTCAAGTGCTGGGGTTAGGGCAAGGAAGAAGTAGTCTTTGTGGCGGATAAGGCATGTAAAAAGGCTTGCTTGGAAGAAGGAAAAGAGTTGTTTCCCATTCCTAAAAAGGAGCTAACCTAATTAGCATTTGTAAGAAAACCTTTACCGAGGGGCTACCCTCTCCTGTAGAAAGAAAAGGGCAGGGATAAAGCGACGGGATTGGGATATGCTATAAAGAGAAGAGAAAGGATGACTTGAGTTACGTGAGTTGGGTTGGGAAAGAGGTCTTGTATTCTTACTGACTCATTAGTGCGAATCTAATATATCACTCTATCACAGGGGTCTATCCGAAAACTCAAAAAGTCACAGGTACGGTAGTTGAAGGCTTAATAGGGAAATCATTCTAAGAAGTGGACAAGGGGGATTGAGTCATCCAATCTAGAACAGAAAGGAAGCCTAATGTGTCTGTGCAGTCTTCGACATTAGTACTTCTCGTCCCGGATGTAGAATAGGTCTTTCAGAGAATCTACTCTTTCTTTAGCTCAGGCAGTCTGTCCGCCTGAGTCAAATCACGAGACCTCATTTATTTTCCTTCGGTCAAGCAGACCCCAACCTTTCCAATCAGTAGAATGGCTTGACTTCTTCAAACCTGATTATCTTTTGTTTATTAGTGGTCATGGGTTGAGAAGTTCTAGAATCAGGCTAGGTTAGCGAGGAGAATCTCTGTGGCAAGTTTTTGATGTGGGCATCTATCCATATTCATTCAGCTTTCTAAATATCTAAATAAAGATAGATTCTTGATCGGCTGGAAACCAACTTATAGAAGGAAATCGTGGAAGTGTCAAAAGGGGAAAACACAAGATGTGATGTCTTCGGTCGGACATCCTTAGTGAAATCAAGGTTGATGCAATTTTCCACGCTGTGAGAAAGACATCTTTCCATCTTCTTCTTTTTCTTTCAGGCACGACTGGGACTATGTGGTTCCATATTGCAAGTTAACCCTACCCCACTAGTAGCAATAGGCGGCATAGAGGAAGAAGCACTAGGCCTAGGAATCAACAAGATGAAAACTTTATTATCAATTCTCTCCTTTCTTATTGTGATCGAAACTAAGACTAAGAAGAATGGTTGGGATAAGAAAGATCGACCATAAAAGTAGATAAAGAGGATATCAAAAAGGGGAAAGCACTTACACAATGAAAAAAAAGGTGTGGTATCGGGCAAGGTAAGCCCTTTTGAAAGCTAATTTGTCTATTTCGCCCTTGCACGGTAACTTCTTGACTATAGCAATATTATAGAATATACATACATACTAGAATAGATATTTCTGCCCCGTTGGTGGCATATCTGCTTCCTCGGCTGAAGCGTATAAGTTATGTTCCCAATCTTAGAAAACCTCTACTTAAACTTAAGATAAGAACGGCAATGCCGCTAATCCGAGTGGAGTCTGAGAGCTTGCTTTATTCATGAAGAGAAGGGGGGTCAGGTGAGGGCATCGAAGTTCAGTCTCAAAGGTCAGCGTTTTAGCTTGTTCCTTGTTATAGCTATTATAGCAAATAGTAGCGCGTGAAGCTCCTGGATCCATAGCTCGGTAAATGAATGAAAGAACTTCGCCTTGGTAGATCAACTCAAGGTACTAACAAAGCTAGTAAGAACGCGGCTTCAAATGAAGAAGCACAAAGGGGAAGAGAATGGGCTAGTAAGAATCGATGAATGTATCTGTTGTATACTTTTTCCATCCAAACCACAGGTTGAAAGGGCTAGTCTTCAATGGTTAAGTTTGAACACTCGCTTCGAAATTTGAATAAGGAAGGTATGATCGGTAGCTCACGTAAGGTTCAAGAAAAAAGTGGCTTTATTTGAGCAAGAACTCCCCTGTCTTTGTGTCTCATCTTAGGCCAGCTTGTTCGTTGTCTCACCATCTGTCATGAATGTTGTACATGATCTTGTCTGCCTCAGCCAAGTCAGACATTTGACTACCACACCATTTCTTCTTGTGAGTCAGTCTTGACGACTCCCTCCGCGGTGGATAAGTTCGTTGATCATGTGTAGTTGATTGCTTGCTGTGGCTTAGGGAATGTTTTTTTTATCTGAAGCAGCTCTGCGGGACCTTTGACTTTAAAAGTTGAGCGACATGCTTGAAGCCAGCAAACTATGGGGATTCGGGGTTAGCATATAGCCAATAGCTTCTTAGCGCTTAGCTACCAAAACCAAGAAAGGTAAAGAAAGGATAGGGGAAGGAGCAGATCATCCAGCTTACCTAGTTCCCTTGTGAAAGAGTGAAGAATAATTAATTCATGAGAAAGAATATGTTTTTTTCGGCTTTCCCTTGTGAGAGGAGTTCGTGTTTCGTCTTGACTTCTTTATGAGGTGGAATAAGTAGATAAAGGAGAAGAGAAAGAAGCCAAGGTTCAGGCAGGGAGAGTAGTAAATGAGTTCAAGAAAAGGATCCAGCAAGAGAAGAACAAAGAAGAAATAGAGTCAGGAGCAGAGAAGCCAGCCAAGCCAGACAGACAGACCCTTTCCTTTACCCAGTCTTTGAAGGGACAGGCAGCAATGAGACAGACCTTCTTCAATCAGTCGGGAATGAGTAAGTAAGCAGCAGAGGGAGGAGTTACATCAGGTTCATCAGTTCAAGCAAGAAAAGAAAAGAAGGTTACGTACGGGGAAGGAGAGAATGAATAAGCTAACGTAACATAGGGTCCAGGTCAGGCAGGGAGAGAAAAAGAGGGAAATCAATCCAATGCAGGGTTATACTTTAATCTAGCTGGGCAAAGACTGAAACTTAATCCTTGTGAGACCAACCTATAGCATAGGTTATGACCGAAGTCAAGGATCATTAATCTCTCTTACAGTTCAGGCAGTGTCAAAGGAAGAAGACGAAGACAGAGTGAAATTAGGGACAGGTGAATGAGTTTACAGTGTTTGAATCAATAAGTGAAAGAAGGTGAAAGAGAATGCATCTTTCGTCTTGACTTTCAGTTGAAGGAGCTTGACCTTGTTCAATACCATCAAATAGCCTTACTGAGTGAAAGACAGAGTGAAAGAATAAATAGGAAGAAGAAGAAAAGGAGAATGAATAAGTAAGGAGACCGACAGGCGAAGGGGCGAAGCTACTCGACGAGAAGAGGAGTTCACTCTCATTAATAGGAGTAAGTAGGTTCAGGAGCTTTACCGAGTTCAATCTGTCTCATTCATCTTGATTATTGACTTTCTCTTTGTTTGGCTTTTACCGAGTGTTTGAAGGAATAAATAGGAAAAGGAGTTTAATCTTGAGTTGAGTCTTTCCTTCCTTGTTTACCTCCTCCGGTCAGGGAATAGGGAATATCATCAAAGGAGTTTACAGTTCCATCTGGTTCAGGTTACGGTCAGGTCATAGAGGTTCATGAGTAAGTAGAGTAGCTCGACTATCAAGCTGCGAACTCCTTCCTTCATTTATTCAAAGACTATAAACTCTCATTCATCTTTTGTCTTGACTTCCTATCCTAATTACCTCGTGCAAGAAAAGAGCTACCCACTTCTTTACCTCGTTCAATCTGGTTCTGGTTCAGGAGCAAAGACGAGGTTTAGGTTCCGGGGCTGGCTGATCTTTCTTTCCTTCCTATTCAGTCTCTTTCTTTCTCATTACCTCTTCAATGGCCTAAAAAATAGGGAGAGATGATTGAGCTTGACCTTCTTCTTTTCTCACAGAAGAAGAAAAGAGTGGTTGAAGGCAGAGGAGCGCAGCAACGAGATCGTAAAATATCTTGACCTATTTACCCCTCGTTCAAGAAGAAATAGGAAAAGGAGTTCAGCCACTTGACTCGAAGAGGAGTGAGCTTCCCTTTCATTTGGTTGAGTCTTTCAAGTGGAATCAAATTCAAGAAAAGAGCTAATATGCTTTTCCTTGTTCAAGAGTGAAATGAAAGAATAAATAGGGAGAGGTTCAGTTCGTAGACTCTCATCTTTCGGTTGAGTCTTAGTTTACATTGAATAAATAGGTTCAGGTTCAGTAATTCAGTCTCGATCATTAATCTTTCTTACAGGAAAAAGTAAAAGAGTGAAATCAGGTTCCCTTACTGTTCAAGAAGAAATAGGTTCAAGAAGGTTCGTTCAGTAGTAGTTCAATCAGAAAAAGGTTTAAGGTTGAGGAAATGAATTAGCTTAGCTACTTTACCTCCGAGTAAAAGAATAAATAAAGAGGAGTGCAGCAACTCAACTCTCCTGATAGGTTACGGAGCGAAGCTGTGAGACTAGGTTACAAGGCAAATGAGCGAAGCCATGAAGACCGAGAGGGAGAGGAGTGAAGTTCGTAAACTCTTTTGGTTAGTCTTTGGTTACTGTGTTTGAAAAGAAAAGAGATAGTTCCACCCGAGAGTGAAAGAAGGAATCAGAGTAAAGAGTTGTTCCTGAATAAATGGGGGAAGGTTCAGTAGATCATTCATCTCTTTTCTTTTCTAGACTGGAAAGGAATATCCTCTTCTTCTTCTTTCATTTTCTTCTTCATTCAGTTACTCTTTCTTTCACTGTAAGGGATAATTAATGAATGTTTCGTCTCCCTTCTTTGTTCTGGTTGAGTAGTTCAGGGACTAGAGGTGACGGTTAAGGTTTTCTCTTTCGTCTTGACTTCCTAATTCCCTCGTGAAAGAACTGCTGACTTTTTCTTTCTTAGTGCTTGCTTTACCTTGTTCAAGAGTGAAATCAGTCTCATTCCTCGAGCGAGAGTCTTTCCTCTTCCTTGTTTCATTTACTCTCAAGTTCAGGGCTATCGGTTCATGTTCAGTCCCATTAATCTTTCCCCTTCACTGTAAACTCTTTCAATCAGGTTTAGGAGAAAGGAAAAGGAGTTCTGTCTCATTCATAAGGAGTATTGATCCTCTTTTACAGTTTAATCATATGTTTTCCCTTGTTTACTTACTGTTCAAGAAATAATAAATAAGAGAAGGGAATAGAGGTTCAGTAGTTCAGGCTTATTCATCTTGCTTGAGTGGAGTGGTTACAGTGTTTGAATAACTCACTCAAACTGAAGGGAATGGAATTATGAGACCGATAGGTCAATTAGCAAATTTCCCCTTGCCTGACTGAAACCTGACTTCAATCCTACTATCCTCGTCTTTCCAGCCCAGCCTCATTAATGCAATGGAACTTAATCACTTGAAAAACCTTTACATGAGAGGAAATGAAAGCGAAAGAAAACTAGTACAACTCTGGAACCTTATACTCTCTATCTATTACCTGACCTGATTCAACGAGGTAAAAGAAAAAGAGAAAGACTCCACTCTAGATTCATTCGACTTTACCTTTATCAAAGAATAAGAAAAAAGAGACGGAATTCCCATGAACCTTCTAGAACTGTAAACAAAGACAGACTCAAGCGAAACCTAGGACTATTCTTCAAACACAGGGTAAATAGGCGGGCTAGGCTAGGCTAGGCTGGCTGGAGGATTCTTATTGAACGAGGTAAAGCAGCTAATGAGTTTACTCTCCCTGAATAGTAGAAGAAAGATGAATTCAATTCAACCTTCAACCTTTTCCTGATGGACCAGTAAGAGAAGAAGAGGGTCAAGCTCATGAACTACTGAACTGGAAAGTGTTTCAATTCAAGTAAAGACTATTGTCTGTCCTTATTTATTCTTTCTTTTCACTCTTGAACATAGGCTGGATGATAGATAAAAACCTTCAATCCATCCTTCTTGTTTTCACTCCTTACCCGATATTACCTGACCTTGCCGAGCTAGCTTTCTTTTATTCCCTGAATTTCCGGAGGTAAGTAAATGGGTTTGTTTAGTAGCTAATTCATTTCCTCTCTCTTTTACAGTTCAATCAGGGAGAGAGAGTCAATCATAAAAGAAAGAATGTATTTGTATGTCTCGATCTTCAAACACGAGGTAAAACAGCTCGCTTCGATTACCTTCTTTTACTGGGGTTGAACTATGATTGAACAGGGGAAAGCATATTCTTCATCCTTCACCTTTAGAGTCGGTAAAAGGGATGAATGAGACTAAAAAGTCAGGAAAGAAAATAGAATTGATTGAACGAGAGGGTTGAACTATTCTTTCTCTTCTCTTGCTTGCTTAAACTCTTTGACGATATTCCCTTTCTTGTTCATTTACTTACTCTCCCTGAACACTAAAAGATCAATAATCTCGATGAATTAATTATCCTTAACTACTGAACGAACCTTCTTTCTCTCATATTCTTTCACTCACTGTAAAAAAAACAAGGTGGCTGGCTGGCTTCTCTCCTTTTCCTGTTCATCATTTACTCTTTTCCTCTCCTGTAAGAAAGATGAATGATCCTTCTCACCCACCTGATTGAACTTCAAATTAAGACTCCACGAAAGATGCATTCTCCTGTCCCTTCTTTGTTTCGTGTTGAACTATGATTGAACTCGGTAAAGCAGCTAACTCTTTTCCTTTACTGCCTGTAAGTAAGAAGAATTATCCTTAACTACTGAACCTGAACCTCTATTCCCTTACTTGATTGAACAAGGTAAAGCTATTTTCCTCTCCTTTCTAGTCTCTTGTGGTAGTAAAGGAAGAACACATGGAGTGAAGTCGAATTGAAAGCACTCGAGATGAATTATCCTCAACCTCAACCTCAAATCTTTTTCTTCTTTCACTCCTCGTCTCGCTGCTTGGCCCCTTGACCTTCTTTCACTCTTTGACTCGGTAAGGTAAACAGTGGGATTCTTCTTTCACTCCTGAACCCCGTAAATTATCAGTCTGCTTTGCTTCTCTCGCTATCGGTCTGTCTGGTCTCATGGCTGCGCTCCTGAACCTATCCCCTTGATTGAACTGTAAGGATGGACTCCTTCTGAATGAGAGTGAACTCCTGGCTGGACTATTACTGATTAACCTTCTTGAACGATAAAGTGGCTTCGCACCTTTCCTTTCCTCTTCATTATCCTTCCCCTTGTCTTCTTGATCCTTTTGCAACTTACTCATGACCCTTTTCCTTCGCTGGTTGGTTACCTCCTCTCTCTCTGTCTTACTTGAACCTAGTAAAGCTCCTTTTCTCTCTCCTATGGATTCTTTTTCTTGTCTTTCTCCTTCAAGTGTTTTGTTTCAAGTAAAGACTCTACTCTGGATGCATTCTCCTTTTTCTTCTGGAACTGCTGGCTGAACACCCATTTATTCATTGTCGTTCTCTTCTCTGTTCTTTCCCGAACAGTAACCAAGGTCAAGCGTCTTCTTTCTTCTTTCTTTCACTATACTATGTTTATGGTCTCGTTGCTGGGCTCCTCTCGCTCCCGGTCTCATTGCTGGGCTCCTCTGCCTACTTACTCCTCTCCTTCACTCAATCACTTTCAGAACTGTAAACATTCTACTCAAGACTGAACCGAACCCCTAACCTTTTCCTGATTTCCAAGGTAAGTCAAGTTAAATTCATTCAATCCTTTAGCTCTACAACTCGATAAAGTGTCTTTCTTCACCCCTGCCCCTGAACCTCTCCTATCAGCTTCTCTAAGGAACAGAATAGCGCACCAACCCACTCTACTTACAAACGGATTCTCTGAAAAACACTAATAAAGTTCCCTCGGTCCTCCCTCTCCCTATTGGTTTCGTAGCTTCGTTCCTTTTCTTCCTATTTATTCACTATAACTGAAGAAAGACTCAACTCCTTATTTTATTCATTAGACAGATTGAACTCGTAAACTATCAGCTTTTCTGAAGGGAGGAAGAGCGGACAACCCATTCTGCTCGTAAACTACCAGCTTCTCTCCGAACCCTGCCCTTCTATTACCTGAACTTTACAGTTCAAGAATCAAGGGAGAATCAGATGTTTCTTTCTTTCTTTACATGCGAGTCAATGAATATTCAATCCTGTAGAATCAACTGAAAGAGAAGCAAGCTCATGAACCTGAACCTTCTTTCTTTCGCTCTCTTACAAGGTAAGTAAACGGGCTGGATGAGAAAGTGTTTCAAGACTCCTTATTAATGAGAGTGAACTCCGTAACCAGTAAGTAAGAAAACGAAGAAGGTCAGTGGTTGACACTTTGCGCTCCTGAACCTATCTGTCTCATTGCTTCTTTCTTGCTTGCTTTCACTCCTGAACCTGCCTTCCCTGATTGAACCTATTATATTGATTCTTTCTCCTTCACCTATTTTATTGGTCTTCCAGCTGAGATTACCAGATTTTCTGGGTCTCACAAGCACTAAGCCAGTTCTTTGCTCAGATTAAGTTCCAGATAAAGAATATGAAAGAAACCCTGGGACTTCTTTCACTGACTTGTAAAAAAAGAAGAAGAAAGAAACCTTTTCCTCGGCTTGGATCCTGAACCTTTCGGTCTAACTGCTTGCTTCGCTGCTGAACCATAACCTATTCATAATCTTCATCCTTGCTTGATTCTCAAATGAAAGATGAATGAGAGTTTACCTTTATAAAGAATAAGGAGAAAGACGAAAGCAAGATTCATATGAGACTTAACGCCTTTCCTTTACCTATTTACCGAGACGAAAGACAAACAAGAAGAAGAAACCTTAAACCAGACCCCTGGAAGGAAGAAAGCAAGACAAGATTCATTCAATCCTGAACTGATATTCCCTCCCTGACCGGAACTGCATAAACTCATCTTCTTCCTTCACTAATATTACCTGCCTGGAACCTATTCTATTGGTCTCACTCCGGCTCCTACTTATTCTTGAATGAAATCCAGAAAAAGAGAAAGACGAAAGGAAAGATTAATTCTAGTTTACAGTCTTTGAAGGGAGAGTAAATTCATGCGGAACCAGATTGAACTAAAAAAGAAGGATTTGCTCATTCACCTGATGAACCGTAACCGATAGAGAAAGAAGGGAGAGAGACAAAAGAAAGATTCCTTCTCCTGATTTCACTCTTGAACAAGGAAGGTAAGTCAAGCGGCTGGCTGGATGAGAAGAAGAAGAACCCGAAAACCAACCTTTTCCTTCTTTCACTTACTTTCTTGCCTGTAAGAAAGATGAATGAGACTTATGAACCTATTTATTAAAACACTAGGTAAAGCAGCTAATGAATTTACTCTCATTGCTTGCTTCGCTCCTGTAAACAAAGACTCCCTCCCTCCTTATTAATTATCCTTGAATACTGAACGAACCTTCTTTTCTCTTCTTCTTTCTTGAACAGTAAACTAAGACTCAACGCAAGAGAGTTTACGAATTGAACCTGATGGAACTTCTTTCCCTATCCTTTAGGGTCGTCTCGTTGCTGTGCTCCTCTCAAACACAAGGTAATTAGGAAGTCAAGACTCAAGAGAAAACCTTCCCCTTTTCCTATCTATCCTTTATGGTCTCTCATCTGCTGAACCTTCAAAGACTGTAAACTCGTCTTGGCCCCTTTCCTTTCCTACTGAAAGGGTAGGAAGCAACTGACCACTTTCACGATATAAATGAAGCTAGTTCGGAGTTTCGTTTCCGGTTGTCCTTGAATAGTCATTTAGAAAGTTAGTCTACTTTCTCTAAGGTTGTCTTTCAAGCTGGATGGAAGGAATTTGAATGTAATAATATCGATTCATACAAAAGTCTCTTCATAAAACATGTCCAAGTCTATGAACAAAATTGAGATCTTCGGAATCAAAAGCAATAAATGAGTTGGCCCCTTCCTTGTCTCCCCACTCTCTAGTTCACCTTTAGACGGGTCTATTTGAACACCCTAATATCTTCTAAGACACAATCAACGCTGCTGATCATTAATATCATTGAACTTTAATCGGTTGATTTACCGACGTGGTACTTCTACTCCGCCCGTAACTAGCTGGCCCCTTCTTCTCTGCTTTTCTTAAGTCCGAATTGAAATAGAAATAATAGAAGAAAACATCTCACAAACCAACCGACATTTAGAACATAGTTAACATCGTCTATAAAGTAGGGGTTTCGTACACTGTGCTGTATCAGGTCAAAGTGGAGATTTTGAAGAACTTCTATATCCAATGAATCACGGTGTATGTGTGCTGCAACCTGTTGTATAGTCAACCCAGCGGGGAATAGATAATGTTGCCCGCTAGGCATATTCAAATCAAGATTGAATAAAGCCATTAGGAGTTTGCCAATTTTCTCCCGGACAGAGTCGAGCGCCAAGTCTCCCAAGCGCTCTTCCCTTCCATCTTATGGGGAGTCAATCCGGGCAAACGTCCAGCCCTCACACGAGAATAGCCAAGGGAAAGGACAAGCTCAGATTCAATATAAATTGTTGAGTCAGAAAATATGCAAAATGGAATAATCTCAAATAGACCAAGAACAAATTATTTATCAAAGTATGGAATAGATAACTTATTATTATATAAGAGGCACCAATCCCAATCCAAATGGGAGTGGTTTTTGAGGCAGAAGGGATGTCCTCCGGTAAGCCTGGCGGTAGCTTAGCTCCCTCCCCAAAAGATTTTCAATGTTCATATATAGAAAGAAAGGAGGCACCTCTAAATTCAAGATAGCCATTAGAATTTGGCAAGTGAAGATAGACAAGAGTTTATTCATATACGAAAAGGGTCGTGTTACCCAGGTTAGGGGTACTATACCTTCGACTTTGTCAACTCCAGAAGCATTTCCCTCGCCCTTGTTGGTCAAAGCCTTGCTTTTACGCAGCGATCGGTAACGTCAAGCTTCTAGAGAGTTCCAAAACTTACGCCAAGCAATATTCGCCCTAGATCACCGGGGATTTCTCCTCCTTTGTCACGTAAGCGGGGACCCCAACCCTAATTAGATTGCACATGCAGGCTTTCCAACTCGGGAAAAGCAGCCCGCACCAAACTCACATAGTCTTTTGGTGAAAGGCGTTTTTCACTCCTATCGTGATTGATATTGAAAACCACCAGAATGATGCGGCTCTAGACTTATCAAAATCGAAGTACAGTGATCTGCTTTAACCGCTGAATGACTTCCAAGATACATTGCTTCACAATGGCTCAGTGTAAAAAGTCAATAACGACGAAGCTTTTTTGTGCCAGTTTTCTCAATTGAATGAATTGTGATATGTAAAATGATGCTAAAGAACACATTACCAAGATACTCTACGTGTTATTTTAGGGAAGATCAGCTTGAGGTAATATCCTTAGTAGCTTTGAGTCGTTGAGCGGTGGCCCTTCTACTCGGCACCGTAGGATCACTAAGGTCGGCTTTCGTATCTTTCGATCTGACTTACTAATTTTCTTTTGGCATATTCCTTACACGAGGAATTTGACCTATCCCAACAAGTCCTACCAGCAGCCTATCCTATTCTCTTCTCCCGAAGAGCCTAGACTAGATCGGTCGGCCGTTGAATGAACGAAGACTTTCCTTATCCAATGTTGTCTTTCAATATGGAAACTCTTTTCTTTCCTATTCTTCCGGCTCGATGCTAACTAAAGTTCGAAGGACCCCCAAGGGGTTCCAATCTTCCAAATTAGAGGATATATCCTATGAACTAAGGAATCCCTTTTCTCATGGAGGAGCCTGTCGCACTTTCACTTTTTTTGCTAGCATGATAGATAAAGAGCTGTAAGAAGACGATCAGGGTTTCTGCATATTCTATTAACGACACACGGGGAAGGTTTGGCGAAGGTGTCCTTCTAAGAAGAATCGTACCGTTCTCCATATGCACCATGGCCGGAATGAAAACAAAGGGAGTCGTCAAAGAAAGATAACTACAAAGAAGGGTGTCCCTATAACTGATATGGAAATTCTTTTTAGCCAGCCAGAGAAAATAAACACCCAATCCCCTTTGGCATACATCAACTTCGCCTTTCATGAATATTTTGTAATATGTTTGTTGCTCAACCGATCATTTCTACCACCTACTTCTGCTCTCCCACTTTTCTTGGCTAATTTTGAGGAGTCAAAGTTCTTTGGTTTTAACGGATAAATAAGAAGGAAAGATGGAGCCGGGGCTACGTTCTTCCTCGATCCATGAAAGTACATATTGTAGTTGTTATGGAAATCTTGTTTAGATCTAAACCCAATATGATTTCTTCACTTTACTAGAAGTTTCGTAGCAGCCTGCGCTTAGTCCCTGTATTTACAGAAAGCCAATCCTGAAGAAGACAGCGGTTTCCATACACAAGTCAAAATTCGCAACAAGGGTTAGAGTACGTGTCGGCACCAGCTCTGGTTCCGCCATTCAAGGTTGATTCACCTCCGGAGTAGGGGAAGGCGACTTCCTTGGAGGCAGATTTAGATCGATCTCATTCTTTGGTAAAACAAAGGAAGGATTTCCATCATAGAGTAAACCAAAAGTGAAAGCGACGATTAACAGATCGGGTAAAACGGAATAAACCTAATTTTGGAAGATCCACTTGACTTGTCCAAAAAGAACAAAAAATATGGATAAATGAGCGCGAAGTCATAAGTTTTCTCTTGCGTTCACGATCGGAAAAGAATCAATCCGAAAAAGAAGAAGAAGAAGAAAAAGCCCATTCCGAAAAGGAGGATCCGCACAAAATCGATAAACAAAGAAAAAAGCTTGAGATCAATTCCTGTTGATTCTCAATCCCCATGGAAAGCTCTTCATGTCCTACGAAAACAAAAAGAAGAATGAGGAAGAAAAAGAGAAATGAAAGATGAGACGATTCAAGATCAGCGAGTGCAATTCTCACGAGAAGCAGAAGCTCCTCCCTTAGCTAAGACTCGTTAGGCTAAATGATAGACATATTCGAAAACTAAAGCGCAGCACCCAGAAGAGTTGGGGTGGGAATGGCAGTCAGAGAAGAGATTAGAAATTAGAGAGAGAGCACAAAGAAGTGGTTTGACTCAAAAGCGCAAGAAAGAGAGGAACTCATTCAAGCAAGCTAATTCGACCTTTGTAGAAAGACAGAGATTAATGTGGATAGATTCCAGTGGCATTGAGAGAAGGTTCGCTTTTTAGGCTTATGAAAGAAAGAAGAAAGAAATTTGCCTGAACCTTACAAGTAGTGGGCAATGAAAAATGCAAGCACGGTTTGGGGAGGGATTTGTTTTTACAGAGAGCCGTTCAACAACTCTCATCTTTGGATGAAATCAAGAGAAGAGAGTGACTTTACCGCTTTCCTTTCCCCTCAGGTCTTGGATCGCCTACTAAATCTCTTTACGTTCTCCATTTCTGGTCAAGAAAAAGTAGGAGTAGCGGGTACTATTGGCGACCTCTTCTTGCCCTCTTCCTATATTTAGGGGGTTGAGGTGAGAAATGGCTTGAACGGGGAGAGGGAGAGTCGTGCCCATTATCTCTCAGGGCCAACCTTACACAACGAAGGATTCATTCTTATCGGAGCGTATACGAGCGAACGGAGCCCAGGGAACGGGGAAGCTCGGCATAGAAAAGAAAGATCGTCGCTGCTAAATGGATTTTTGTTTCGGGCTCGGGTAAGACGAGAAAGTAGATATTCTACATTTTTCGTGACAGGTGGTTGTCGTAGATAGGAGCGACTTTCTTGTGGTAGTCATTTCAAATGATCACCTCTAATGCAGATTCTTTCCGCCCCAATAAGCCAATCACAAACAATAACTCAACCGAACATGAGAGTTTCTTCTCATCCCGCTCAGGAAACCTTTGCCGAATCGAAATCAGATCTCAGATTGGCTGAAGTCGAAAAAAAGCCTATTTGGGGGAAGAGGCCCATTCCCATTTTGTCTAACTTTGCTAATGAACAGATGTGGAAAGTTGCATATCAACCAATGATCATTCTTTTGGAAAGTATTTGACGATTAAGATTTGCTAGAAAGCTTTTTGATCCCGGAGATTTTGGGCCGAAGATCAGCACAGATTTTGTCTTCTTTGGTCGGGTGGCTGGTGGAGAATTAGAAAAAGCATTCTTCGCAGATTTGTTGCACTTTCTTAGTCTTTCTTCAAGGCCTGGTAATCTACCCAGAAATATTGAATGGTGATGTTCGCCCTTTATTTACTCGATGTTTTTTTCTTCCAATTTTTGGTATTTGTCGCCCAGCTCCACGGGAAAAGGAAAAAGATAAGAAAAGGCGAAACATTCGTACAAAGTCAACCTCTTCCGACAATTCTAATAGTCTCACTCAAGAAGCTCCCTCTCATTGGGATTGGCTCTCCTCCTTCAGAATGCGACAAAGGGAATTACCTCTCTAAAAGAAAAAGCATTCCATAAGATGGGTGGTCGACCCTCAAGAGTTCCAACGAACCAGGCCCCTTTCCCCAGAACAGAATAGAATTTGAAACTTCCAGTGACTTAGTCAGTCAGTCATGCATTGGAGGATTTTGAGAAATGCGCCCGAATGTCCCCCCTACCCCCATAAGACTCTCGAAAAAGAGAAAGAGGATCATCAATCAAGTCTTTCTTCTCTTCTTTCATATGGAAGAGGGTCATCCATACAGAGAATTCAACAGACAAGACTACGGATACCACTTATTCTTTTCTTCTTTTTGTTTTGATGTCTTTTTTCTTTCAACCCTTTAACCACACTGACTTTGGAATGAAGGAGATCTCGACTTTGCTCAAAGAAAATTGTCCACGTGGTGAACTATTGATCAGACAGACGAACCGGTTCGATCGGAAAACTGACTTCTTTCCCCCCTTGGCCCTTGCCGCCTGCAAGAGACTTGGTGGCAACAAACCCCACGTGCCCCTTTGATTACCCAAAGAACAATTGGAGGATTGATTCTCCTTTTTTGAATTCGAATTTTCCTTCCTCTTTTCTTTTACCCCAGGAGCTACAACAAGACAGACAGCTAGGGGAATTTTTTCCTCTTTCGACAAATCAGCAATTTCCCCATTTGACCCACCACTTTTCACCGGTGAAAACACTCCAGGCTTTTTCCATCACAAGAGTAACTAGCTTGCTTCTATTCTCTCTCTGCAAAGGAAGGCTTGACTTGCTCCCCTGCAGTGGTCGTCCTCCTCGGGGTTAATCTGACCCTCGCGATCGATTGTCCTTATTTATCTGGATTTTCTTTGATCGAGGAAGTAAAGAAAGATCGACCCCCTCATCTCGTCGAGTTTCTTTGCCCCTCTCCCTATCATCGAGCTGCTTTACCAAGGTGAAAGAATAAAGTAAGAGGAGAAAGAACAAAGAGACACAATAACCGAGTTTCAGTTAAAGAATACATAGGTGAAATCAGGGGAAGAAGACGAGCAGAGAAGCCTATTCTCTTACCTCCTTCACCTTTGAACCTTATTTATTAACTTGACCTAACTTCTTACTGTTACTCTGAGCTTTCTCCTCAACCTGAAGTAAAGATGAAACTCAAGCTATTTGAAGAACATTTACTGTCGAGTAAATCAAAGAAAGAAGGGAGATGACACATTAAAATCATTAATTATCAAATTCTATCGGTCTATGTTTTGGGATAAAATCGATGCTTTACTCTATTTTTTGGGCTATTTTCGTCCTGTCTATTTTTGGGATAAAATCCCAGTAAAAAAGGTATTTTGGGCCATGTTTTTTGCCATTTTCCCCTATTTTCTTTGTTAGAAGAGTGAATATTTTTTTTTGGATAAAATCGATGCTTTACTTTTTTTTTTTTTTGTTTTGCTATTTTGGGCTATAGGTAATTAACTATTAAGTCCACACTCAAGATTCATTCCACGGAACTGTAAGTGAAGACTCAAGAGAAAATCTTTGACTGAGCCCATCTAATTTGATATAAATCATAGTGAGAATAACCCCTTAACCCGTTTTTCCATTCATTATTGTGGAATAGTGTTTGAAGATTGAAGTCGGGATGGAATCGTGTGATCCAACAACTTTAACAAAATAATTCTGTATTGCATTTTGAAGAAAAAGAGATGTTCAGTGATATTGAAACACAGGTCTTAACTTATCTAAGTTTATAAGTTGGGTTTGTTTGTTAGAATTTGTAAGTCAAATGAATATGCTTGTGACAAGGATGATAAGTCCCCAAAGACCTTTCTATTCTTATTACTAATATTGGAAAGTGATGTTGAAATAAAGTCAAGATTCCTTTTATCAATTCTTTCTGGATTTGCTTCATTATTGGAAGGAAATGGATTTAGTCATTTTCTTTTTCTTGCTTTTTTATTGAATTTGGATTAGGTAACCTAAATATGTCGCGCGCTTTCACACAAAAAGGAAATAAGATCTTTATTTGCCTCTGTTAACCCATTTTGTGGAAATTCTCTTTTTGATAATTGAACACCATTATAGGGACATTTATATGCATTTCCTTCTTGCTTGCAATTTTGCCAATCCTTGTACCAGTCAGTACCTTCAAATACATAGTATACGGATCATATTTTGAGCTATTATCAATGAGGGTATCACAATAGATTTTTTAATAAATGAGTGAGTTACTAACAAACAACCTCTTATTACTTGACCAAGTAGTTCCTTATCCTAGGTTTCTGCTCTTTCTAGACATGTTTGTTTCTCTTCCTCCTTGGCTCTTCTTATCATCACCGCTTTTGTTTCATCTCTGTCTTTTCCTGTGTATTATCCGAAATAGTCAATTCTGTGATTTTCCATATCCAAGGTCTAAAAAGCGTTTTTCTTATTCCAGGAATATCAAAAGAAGACAAAATGGGCTTGTCTGTCAAAAAAAAGATAAGAACGTACATTTTCTTGAAGCTGTTTGCAAATACCTGTTTTACATCTTTGACAACGCATAGAGCCTTTAATTACGTCTCGACAAAAATTCGATAGTTGGGAATACCGTAGCAAAACAATTTCGTCTGATGATTCGTCAGGATCATCAGTATTTGTGATATCAATATCTTTCTCTTCAGAGTTTAGATTGTCGGTAAAAATTACGACACGTTTGGCTTTTCTTGAACGAATTTAATGATCTTGCGCCGTCTTTTTTTTGTCTTCTTTGTCTTCTTCGTCTTCTTTTTCTTCTTCTTCTTCTTCTTTCTCTCGGAGTTCTAACTCGTCGATTAATTTGTATGACCATCGAGGAACTGAACTTCTTTATGGATTTCTCTTAGTCCAATCGAGTTTTGAGGACTTGCTTTATCGTTGGGACTGGTTCTTCTTTCTATATCCTTATCCTTATTCTATTCCATATTTTAGCAAACGCCCAGTTTGTAGCTGCCGGGCAACTCCTTATTTACGTGGGAGTTATAAATGTTTTAATCATATTTGCTGTGTTGTTCATGAAGGGTGAAGAATATTCCTCAGATTTGAATCTTTGGACCGTTGGGAATAGAGTGACTTTTCAGGTTTGTACAAGTCTTTTTGTTTCACTAATGACTACTATTGTAGATACGTAATGGTATGGGATTATTTGGACTACAAGATTAAACCTGATTCTAGAGCCTTAATAAGTAATAGTCAACAAATTGGAATTGATTTATCAATATCTATTTTTCTTCCATTTGAACTAATTTCGATCATTCTTTTAGCTTGTTTCGTTGATCGGCGCAATTTTCGTGGCTCGCCAGTAATCAATCTTTAGTTAGAAATAACATAAATTCCACTTTATTCTATGTTATCGCACACATTCCTCTTTAATTCTATTTGAAGATTGTTTCTGTCTAAAAGCTAAATTCTTTTATTCGATCGATCACCAATATATTCCCTTGTTCTGTACTTTTATGGAATCTATTACATTTTTGTTCATATTGAAATGAATCGGAATTGATAAGGAGTTGGTCAATTATGCTCGAACATGTACATATTCTAAGTGCCTGTTTCTTTTCTATCGGTATCTATGGATTGATCACGAGCCGAAATAGGGTTAGGGCCCTTATGTGTCTTGAGCTTATACTGAATGCAGTTAATATGTATGAATTTCGTAACATTTTCTTGATAGTAGCCAAAGGGAATATTTTCTCAATTTTGGTTATAGCTATTGCACTGAAGCAGCTATTAGCTCAGCTATTGTTTCGTCAATTTCTCGTAACGGAAAAGAAACCTGTATCAATCAATCGAATTTGTTGAATAAGTAGTATTTCTTTCTCAGATAAATTTTGATATTCATCAAGTCAAATTATCTGTATGATACTCCATGATCATGTGTCACAGTCAGTAAAGATTTATGATACATGTATAGGGTGTACTCAATGTGTCCGAGCTTGCCCCACAGATGTATTAGAATAGAAATGAGACCTTGGTTGGGGTAGATGTAAAGCTAAGCAAATAGCTTCGGCTCCACAAGAACAGAAGACTGTGTTGGTTGTAAGAGATGTGAATCTGCCTGTCCGACGAATTGATTGATTGTTTGCGTTTATTTATGGCATGAAAGAACTCGAAGTATGGGTCTAGCTTATTGATACGTTCTCGAAAAGCCCCCTCCCCTTGATTGAATCATCTATTTTCTTGCCTTCCTTTTTACCGACAAAAACTCGTGCTCTAAAATCAATATACATATATATCTGTTTTTTTAGTCCAAGTGTATCTTGGTTAACAACAGTTGTAGTTTTTCCAATATTTGCAGGTTTCTGACTTTTCTTTCTTTTTCCCTCATAGAGGAAATCAAGTAATGAAAAGGTATACGATATGTATCTGGGTACTCGAGCTCCTTCTAACAACCTATGCATTTTGTTATCATTTCGAATTAGACGATCCATTAATGCAACTGGCAGAGGATTATAAATGGATCCCTTTTTTTTTTATTATGACTGGAGATTGGGAATAACCTTTCCATAGGACCTATTTTACTGACGGGGTTTATCACCACTTTAGCTATTTTAGCGGCTTGGTCAGTTACTCGAGATTCCGGATTATTCCATTTTCTAATGTTAGCAATGTATAGCGGTCAAATAGGATCATTTTCTGCTCGAGACGTTTGACTATTTTTTCTCATGTGGGAGTGAGAATGAATTCCCGTTTATCTACTTCTATCGATGTGGGGAGGAAAGAAACGGTTGTATTCAGCTACAAAGTGGATTTTGTACACTGCAGGAGGTTCCATTCATTTGTTAATGGGAGTTCTGGGTATCGGTTTATATGATTCTAACTAATGAACCAACTTTCAATTTGGAAACATCGGTTAATCAATCGTATCCTATAGCACTGGAAATAATATGAAATATCGGATTTCTTATTTATTTTGCTGTCAAATCACCGATTATACCCTATACCCACGGAGAGGCACATTACAGTACTTGTATGCTTCTAGCCGGAATCTTATTCAAAATGGGAGCATATGGATTGGTTCGGATCAATATGGATTACCCCCTGCCCATTCTCTTTTTTCACCCTGGTTGATCATAGTAGGCATAATTCAAATAATCTATGCAGCTTCAACATCTTCGGGTCAACACAATTTCAAGACAAAGAATAACTTATTCCTCCATCTCTCATATATATGGGTTGTTTCATCATTATAGGAATTTGTTCTATAGATAAGCGGGGACTGAATGGAGCTATTTTACAAATAATCTCTCATGGATTTATTGGCGCTATGCTTTTATTTTTTTCTTAGCGGGAACAAGTTATGATAGAATACGTCTTGTTTATCTCGATGAAACGGGCGGAATGACTATTCCAATTCCAAAAATATTCATGACTTTTAGTATCTTATCGATGGCTTCCCTTGCATTGCCGGGTATGAGCAGTTTTGTTGCAGAATTAATAGTCTTGGAATAATTACGTGCCAAAAATCTCTTGTAATGAGAAAAAGACTAATTACTTTGGTACATGGCAATTGGAATCTCATATTAACTCCCATTTATTTATTATCTATGTTACACCAGATATTCTATGCATAGAAGCTTTTTAATATTCCAAATTCTTCTTGATTCAGGACCACGAGAGTTGTTTGTTGCAATCTCTATCCTTATACTTGTAATAGTGGTATTTATCCAGATTTGGTTTTCTCACTATCAGTAATCAGTATTTTTTCTTAATCTTCCGTGAAATAAAAAAATGAATTGGACTTACTCATACATTTGGGTTTTGTGAGAAGCAAGTAATGTAGTGATTCAAAGGGTTCTCGATGTCTTACACACAGTTTTCTTATCTAGACTCTCCCGTCTTTGTCTTCGTCAGACCCTTTCTTTCATTCATTCAATTAGATGTTAATGTAAATGAACCATAAGTAGGCCTATCCCTAATAGATTGACCCCAAACAAAATAGCATATCCAAATTATAAGAAAACCCATAGAGGCCACAATTATGGTCCAAGTAATAAATGCCCAAGTTTCTTTTGGATTCCAATTCCAATACGATCTCCATGTCTCATTAGCCCATACGGCCCTGAAAGAATACCTATGCTTAAAAAGATAAACCCTAGACTAAGTTCTCTTCCTTCATGTATTGGAATCAAAGTAAAATAACGCATTTAATAAATGATGATTGTTTGGTTTTACCAAGAATTCTTATAGATAGATTTGAAAATGGAATCACTCTAACTTGCATCATTAACCAATGAGATTGGAGAGGGGGAACTCGCGAATTGATGCATTTCAGTTAAGAAACCTGAAGGAGCAAAACCTTGGGGAAAAATAGTACTTGGTGCAGTTATTGGCTTAAATAGTTTAATAATGGAGAAACCCCATGAAAGAAATAGTAATGATTCATATAAATCACTTAATGGTAAATGCTTCAAATAAATCCAACTGAGTAACTAATAATCCTGTTATATAGACAAAGTAGCTATCATGCCCTTTCTTTTCTGACGAAACATAGAGTCCTACGGTTTCATCGACTAATAAGGTTATCAAATGAATTGTTTAATGATTCGTAATGAATTTAATACAAATCAGTCTGATTTTACTAGATCCACTTGTAGACTGGCTTTTATGATTGATACCAAAATGAAATAGTATTTTTCGTCTAATTATTCATTTCTTCTTGCTCTATAGCCGGAAATTTGTGTAATGCATACTATCTAATAATAATAAAGAAAATTAGCAGTTTCTATATTGAATATTCTAATTTGTTAGTAACGGATCCTTTTGAAAAGAGATGAGCTGGTGAATCAGAAAAATGAATTAGGAATTCAATACACTTGTTTTATGGAATATACGTATCAATATTCATGGATCATACCTTTCATCTCACTTTCAATTCTTATCTTAATAGGAGTGGGACTTCTACTTTCTTTTTCCGACCGCAACCAAAACCCTTTGACGTATGTACTCTTTTCCGAGTATTTGATTGTCTAGTATAGCTATGATTTTTTCAGTTTATCTATCTATCTATTGATCAAATAAATAGTAGTTATATCTATCCATATGTATGGTCTTGGACTATCAATAATGCTTTTTCTTTAGAGTTGGGCTACTTTACTTATCGTTCCACTTACTTGTATTATGTCAATATTAATCACGATGGAATTATGGTTCTTATTTATAGTGACAATTATATGTCTCACGATCAAGGATATTTGAGAGCGTATATGAGTTTGTTCAATACTTGGTTAAAATGTGGTCTTATCTATTTATAGGGTTTTGGTTCACTCCACCTAAGCCTGCAGCAAATGCTTGTCAAACCGTATTTGTAACTAATAGAGGGGGGATTTGTGTTTATTTCTTATTAGGGATTTTAGGTCTTTATTGGACAACACGGAGTTTTGCATTTCGGGATTGATTTCTAATAATGAGGTGAATTTCTTATTTGTTACTTTGTGCACCGTCCTTCCTATTATTTGCAGGTGCAGTTGCTAAATCCGCTCAATTTCCTCTTCATGTATGGTTACCTGATGCTATGGGGAAGTTTTCTTGTCGCTCGGCTTCTTCCGCTTTTTATAGTAATACCTTACATCATGAATCTAATAGCTAGGTATAATAACAGTAATATATTGGAGCTACTTTAGCTCTTGCTCAAAAAGAGATTAAGAGAAGTTTAGCCAGCCTATTCTACAATGTCTCAATTGGGTTATACGTATGATGTTAGCTGCTTTGGGTATAGGGTCTTATCGAGCTGCTCTTTATTTCATTGGATTACTCATGCTTATTCTAAAGCTTTGTTGTTTTTAGGATCTGGGTCCATTCATTATTCACTCAATGGAATCGGTTGTTGGATATTCTCCTTACAAAAAATGCTTTTTGATTAGGTACCCTTTCTCTCTCTTTGTGGTATTCCACCCCTTGCGTGCTTTTGGTCTAAGAAATTCTTAATGATAGTTGGTTGTATTCACCGATTTTCGCAATAATAGCCTGTTCCACAGCAGGATTAACAACATTTTATATGTTTCCTATCTACTTACTGACTTTTGAGGGACGTTTCAACATTTTCAAACAGTGGAAAAACAAATAATTCCCTCTATTCAATATCATTATGGGGTAAAGAAGGATAAAAAAGAATAAACAAACACTTTCCCTTCTTATTACTATTAACTAACAATGAATAATAATCAAAGGTCTTCTTCTTTGGTTAAAAAAACAGCATATCAAATGGATAGTAAGTAATCTAAAAAAAATGATGCGTCCTTTTGTGAGTATTCCCTATTTTTGTACTCATACTACTTTTTCGTATCCTTATGAATCAGATAATACGATGCTATTTCCGATCTGTCTTATCCCTATTTACTTTCTTTGTTTGAGTAATAGGAATTCTGTTCACTCAATTCAATCAAGAAGCTATTGAGTTGAATATATTAGACAAATGGTTAACTCCGTCTATAAACTTGTTACATGAAAGTTCAACTGATTCTTCAAATTGGTATTGGTATGAGTGAAAAATGCAACCTTTTCTGTCAGTATAGCTTATTTCGGAATATTTATTGCGTCTTTCTTCTATAAGCCCGCTTATTCATCTTTACTAAATTGGGTTAGGGTCATATAATCCTTGTTACATAGATGCTTTTTATAGAATATACTTAATTGGGGGCATAAGTGTATTAGCTGAATTCACTTCTTTTTTTGATGGGGAATTGATGGAATTACCAATGCAGAAGGTATTTTAAATTTGTTTGTCGCAGAAAGTATGAAAATAGTCACACAGAGGGGTTTCAAACCAGAAGATATCTTTTTCGTCTGTATCTAAATCTAGCAGCATTTTGTCATTTTCTTTATTTACATCGGGGCAGAGGTTAAGAAGTTTCATAAACAGATATTTTTCTCTTT
Source organism: Cucurbita maxima (assembly GCF_002738345.1). Lineage (NCBI taxonomy): Eukaryota > Viridiplantae > Streptophyta > Magnoliopsida > Cucurbitales > Cucurbitaceae > Cucurbita > Cucurbita maxima. Next base: position 178,848 of record NW_019272073.1, read on the forward strand.
TGTTTGATAGCGTGTCCTTTTAAAGTAGAATTCATCCTTTGTTTTTTCCTTTCCAGTCAATCTGTCTCATTCATCTTACGTTTCATTGATTTTGTCCGGATCCTTCTTTTCTTCCGAAACAATGGGAAGGAGAAGTATCTTCTTCGGTAGATCCCTCTTGTTCCTGTTTAGTCCCCTCCGTTTCTTTCAGTTTCTTAGTCAGAATGGGTGAAGGTATTCCGCCTAAATAGTAGACACAAGTAATAAGAGAATACTAAAGATTCGAGCCATAGAATTTCTCAATTCTGACACAAGGTACTTATTAGATCTACATAGAATTCTTTTGCTGTAGCCAGACTAATATCAATCCAACCCATTGAATGAAGAAAATGTAACCAATTAACCAACCAACAAAACGACTTCTTACAAAGAACATCTTGTTGTTGCATCGAAACATAGAAATCTTGACTAATCTGACTAACATTGAACTTGGTAAAATGAAATGGTTGAATAATGAATGATGAGATTATGAGGGAATACACATTGAATGCTAAGATTACGCATTGAGTTTCTGGTAGTAGATCCATAATCAAAAAAGAAAAAGTGTTTGTGAGATTGTTACAGAAGAAATGAAACAAAAGATACGGTAGAGCTAGGACAATTATTGTATAAGGTCTACCCAATGCTAGATGCAGACAAAGGCGCATAATAGATCGATATGAACTGAGTTGTCCCGTAATCAAACCTAACCTGTTGTTGCTGATACTTTCTTTTCAGTTCCTTCTTCCATAACCCGAGCTCGAAGAAGGAAGAAATAAGAGGGCTCTATGGAGAATGTGGTCAGAAATCCATAATAGAGTCCGACCACAACCGACCGAATTGATTATCTTCATGCATAAGGATACTTAATAGATTACCTAGTAGAAAAGATTTGCAAATCATCACAAACCTCCTTTTCTATTGCAATTTTTGTGGATATATATATTGCACTTTCCATATAGAAAGAGATAAACTAGAAACGACATCTCTTATCTCAATGACGCCACGGGGATATTAAATGAATAGAATTAATTGGGATATGGATGGAATATAATGAAATAGAGCCACTTTAAGGTTCTCTATGAAATGAGGCATGGAACGGAGCCACTACGAAAAAGTTATGGGAGTGACGAAGGAAACCTCGAGCTCCTATTGGTCATGGGTTGAGAACGGGTATGGAATTCTCTGAAACCTAGTTTATCGTTGTTCCTCAGTAGCTCAGTGGTAGAGCGGTCGGCTGTTAACCGATTGGTCATAGGTTTGAGGAGATTTGATTAATTCCGAATTCTTTAATAATAATAAGGGTTCTAACCGTTAAGAGTGGGTAACCCATTCCGTTCCCTCTCCCTCAGCATTACTAGAAAGTCTAATGCTCCAACCTTTGTTTCTATTGCATTCTATCTCATTGTATCAAATTCTGTTATGCGATATTTGAGAATCACCAGCAATACCTCGGTGTAGGTCCGGGATAATCCTTTGTTACACAGTCTAGGTCTATTTACAACTAGCCAATTAAGAATTCTCAAACTTAAACTACTATACTAGTACATCTTTGATGTAGTCATCGATTCTCCCGTCACAATTACCGCGAGCAAAGAGATTAATGACGAGGAACACATTTTTGCTATTCTACTAATACTTGTACTTGCTCCGTTATTCTGCGAGCTATTCTAACAAAAAAAGATGTTGATTCGGAGATGGTATACTATATTGAATTTATAACGGAACCCCCTTAACCCATTAACGAAAAAGAAAAAGATAAGGCCATTCCATTTCAACAAAAGACCCACACCCAAGTTCCATAGTTTTGGGTCTGCTATCCCGATCATAATTTTCCTACCCCCATAGGGAAAAGTCCTTCCCTTTTTGGCCGGTTGTGGGCGAGGAGGGATTCGAACCCCCGACACCCTGGTTGTGCTCTAATCCTCTAAGCTACAGGCCCCACCCCGTCTCCACTAGATCTGTTCCCGGGGGTACCCTAAAAAAAAGAACCTTTCCTCGCCCCAGCCATTTGTCATTTTGGGTTAAGAAGATAGATGTGAAAGCGCCTCTATAAGAACGGTGCGTTCCAAGGTGTGTAGTGAGAGAGAAGGGGTTTTGAATAAGACGACCTTTTCATTGTTAATGTTTTTCCATATTGTTGAATATTGAAAAGTAATAAAAATTAAAGGGGTTAAGCTTTTTATCATCCTGGCGTCAAGCTCTTTGCAGGACCTCCCCTACAGTATCTTCACCGCAGTAGAGTTTAACCACCAAGTTCGGGATGGATTGGTGTGGTTCCTCTACGCCTAGGACACCAGAATATCGAACCAGAAGAAAGGCATGAGAGAAAAGTATATTGGCTAGTGATTGTGAGGCCGCAATTCTTGACTGGAGGGGACACCAAAAGCCTCTGCCCTTCCATCCCTTGGATAGATAGAGAGGGAGAGCTTTTTTTTGTTTCATCTTGTCAAAGAGTTGAACAATGAAAATAAATGGCGAGTGCCTAATCGAATTGATCGGGTCATGTAGGAACAAGGTTCAAGTCTACTCGTCTGTTAGGATGCCTCAGCTGCATACATCACTGCACTTCCACATCCTTTACAGTCGTAAATGAATGAAAGAAGGAACCTAAACCGAGAGCTACTGAACCTGAACCTGAAAAAGAAAGGAAAGCCGAAACTCTTTATTAATGAGACTTTACAGTGAAAGAAGAAATTAATGGAGAAGAAAATGAAACAAGAATTCTTCTGTAAACACTCTCGATGAATGAGACGGAACATGAAGGAAAGAAAGAGAGATAAGCTCCTTCCCCCCTATATGCTATTTATTCCCTGACCTGTAAGACTCAACTAAAGATGAATGAGAGTTTACTGTAAGTCAAGACTCAAGATGAATGATACTTTATAGTCGAGGAGAGTCAAATGAGATTAAGCGAAGCGACTGACTGAACCTTTCATTTCACCTATTGATTCTCAAATGAAACATGAATTCGACTGTAAGGACCATTTCTTCTTATTTAATTGATGCATCTCCCTATGTTTAGGTCCATTTATGAGGTAATTCAATTGGAAGGAAAGAGACTGAACTCAATCACTACTTCACCTCTCCAACTGGGTTTCACTATCTATGTCTTCTCTCCTTTTCCTATTTCTTCTTTCACTAGGTCAAGCATATTCAATCCTTCTTGAACCTATTTCTTCTTTCTCCTGTCTTCACCTTTTCCTTCTTTCACTATTCTTTAACTGTAAACACTCCTTATTCATTCTTTCTCTTCTCTTTCATTCTCAAAACTTCTGTCGCTCCATCCCCGCAAAGAACCCATCGCTGTCTCGGCTGTGCTACTAGAGGCTCTGGGGAAGTCGGAATAGAAGAGCACTCATCTTGGGGTGGGCTTACTACTTAGATGCTTTCAGCTGTTATCCGCTCCACACTTGGCTACCCAGCGTTTAGCGTGGGCACGATAATCCTCTCGTACGAGGGAAAGGTCCTCTCAATGCTCTAAGGCCCATACCGGATATGGACCGAACTGTCTCACGATGTTCTAAACCCAGCTCACGTACTGCTTTAATGAACAGCCCAACCCTTGGAACATACTCCAGCCTCAAGTGGCGAAGAGCCGACATCGAGGTGCCAAACCTTCCCATGTGAGCTCTTGGAGAAGATCAGTCTGTTATCCCCTTAGTCACTTTTATCCGTTGAGCGAGGGCCCTTCCTTTCCATGCCTCCGTTACCTGAGGCCTACGTCCCATAGAAACTGTCTACCTGAGACTGTCCTCCCATAGGTCTTGACACAAGGTTAAAATTATAGCTCTTCTAGAGTGGTATCTCACTGATGGCTCGGGCCCCCCGGAAGGGGGCCTTCTTAGCCCTCTACCTAAGCT